>NW_027438970.1:327500-353953 GCF_040939455.1 Microcebus murinus | reverse complement strand
CTAGAGTGAGTGCCATGGAGTCAGCCTAGCTCACGGCAACCTCAACCTCCTGGGCTCAAGCAATACTCCTGCCTCAGCCTCCCGAGTAGCTGGGACTACAGGCATGTGCCGCCATGCCCGGCTAATTTTTCTTTCTCTATATATTACTTGGCCAATTAATTTCTTTCGATTTATAGTAGACATGGGGTCTTGCTCTTGCTCGGGCTGGTTTGAACTCCTGACCTCGAGCAATCCTCCCGCTTCGGCCTCCCAGAGAACTAGGATTACAGGTGTGCTGGGCCTGAGAGAAATTTTTATCTCTCCCTCCCTTCTTATCTTTTTTATTCTATCTATAGCATATATATATATATATATATATATATATATATATATATATATAGAGAGAGAGAGAGAGAGAGAGAGAGAGAGAGAGAAATATTTATCTCTCCCTGCTTTTTCTGATAAGTTCCTTTTTGTTAATTTTTTATTTTTTATTTTTTTTTTGAGACAGAGTCTCACTTTTGGTGCCAGGGCTAGAGTGCTATGGCTTCAGCTTAGCTCACAGCAACCTCAAACTCCTGGGCTCAAGTGATCCTTCTGTCTCAGTCTCCCGAGTAGCTGGGACTACAGACATGCACCACCATGCCCGGCTTATTGTGTGTGTGTGTGTGTGTGTGTGTGTTTAGTTGGCCAATTAATTTCTTTCTATTTATAGTAGAGACGGTCTTGCTCTTGCTCAGGCTGGTTTTGAACTCCTGACCTTGAGCAATCCACCCGCCTCGGCCTCCCAGAGTGCTAGGATTATAGGCATGGGCCACCACGCCCAACCCCTTTTGCTTAATTTTTTTTGTTTGTTTGTTTTTTTTTTTTTTTTTTTTTTTGAGACAGAGTCTCACTTTGTTGCCCAGGCTAGAGTGAGTGCCGTGGCATCAGCCTGGCTCACAGCAACCTCAATCTCCGGGGCTCAGCGATCCTTCTGCCTCAGCCTCCCGAGTAGCTGGGACTACAGGCATGCGCCACCATGCCCGGCTAATTTTTTTTTTGTATATATATTTTTATTTTTATTTTTTTTTCTTTTTTTTTTTTGTTTTTTTGTTTTTTTAGACACTTCTTAGAAGTCAAGTATATATATTTTTAGTTGGTCAATTAATTTATTTCTATTTTTGGTAGACACGGGGTCTTGCTCAGGCTGGTTTCGAACTCCTGACCTTGAGCAATCCGCCCGCCTCGGCCTCCCAAAGTGCTAGGATTACAGGCGTGAGCCACAGCGCCCGGCCCTTAATTTTTAATTATTATGGTACCTAATATTTGTATAGTTTTCGGGTGAGTGACAGGGTCTGTCTCCCTCTATCGAACAGGGTACACTGCATCCTTGGTCACTGCAACCTCAAACACCTGGGCTCCATCGATCCTCTTGCCTCAACCTCACGAGTCTCTAGGACTACAGCCGTTTGCCACCATACTTGCCTGATGCTGCTTCTCTCTCTCTCTCTCTCTCTCTCTCTCTCTCTCTCTCTCTCTCCCCCTCTCTCTCATTAATTTATTTTATTTGATTTTATTTTAGCCTGGTCAAGTGGAGCAGTGGGAGTGGAGAAGAAACAAAGGGATCTGTAACTGGTTCTGATCAATGAGCAATTCTTTCTTTCTTTCTTTCTTTCTTTCTTTCTCTCTCTCTCTCTCTCTCTCTCTCTCTCTCTCTCTCTCTCTCTCTCTCTCTCTCTCTCTCTCTCTCGATCTTCTCCAGCTCCTGAACTTGGATGATCCCTGTGCATCGGTCTCCCAACGCGCTAGGACTACAGGAGTGAAGCATAGTGTTCCAGGATAACCCTCATAATCTTTATAGGGTACACGTGATGCTTTGTGATACAGGCATACAATGTGAATTAATTGACTCAGGGTAATAGGGGGGATCCGTCACCTCAGGCAGCTAACATTTCTTTGTGTTGGGAACATTCCGATCTTTGGAGTTGTTTCACATTATACCCTACCTGACTGATGGTTCATTCGAGTCACTTTTTGATTTTTGGTTTGGTTTTCTTTTTGAGTCAGAGTCTCACTCTGTTGCCTGGACTAGAGTGCCGTGGCTTCCCAAACCTAGCTTCCCAAGAGGTTCCTTTGGTTTTGCACGTTTCTGTCTGATGACGTGAAAGAAGGAATGGAGACAGAAGTCAGCCATGGTTCTATGACATTGGGGAGCGTATTGAACAATGCGGAACGGTGCACGGAAAAATTGTTAAGGCGGTCGGTTTATGAAATATCTGTTTCACTGCAGCTTAAAGACCATTGACGATGCCACACATAAACACACCGGTATATAAAGATCCATGAGCTAAAATGTCCCTCGCGGCCATAGGTGTTGTGGCACAATAACTGGCCATGAACTCCAAATGTCCAACCGGTGGTTAATGGTTAACTAGTTGATGGGCCAGCTAGACTACAAAACAGAGAGACAGAGACACAGAGAGAGAGAGAGAGAGAGAGAATAATTCAGGAGTTGGTCACAAACAGAATGTCTCCAGGAGGAAATAAATTTTTCCAGGGAGGGAGCATGTGCCCCAGGCACTGGCTAGCCTCCTCCACCCCCACCCTCACTCTTGCTCAGGCTGGTGTGGAACTCATGACCTTGAGCTGCCCTCCTAACTCGGCCTCCCCGAGTGCTAGGATCACAGGCCTGAGCCACCGCCCTGGACCAGCCAAAATGTTGTTTTGAGCCTCACACAACACAGTAACCAAGGAACCCGCCGCCATGATGATGCTTCTTAGGGATCTATTTAGGCCTGGGTTACTTGTGACTCTCACTCAGCCTGCCTCCTTGTGTGTCTGAGGAGAACGGTGTTTGTCACAATGATCTTCACCCTACCGGATGCTTCTGGTAAAATTGACAGGAAATCTTAAGTGTGAGAGCACCGGCTAGACAGAAAATACATGTTCCTGCTCCATTGTTCTTCCTCCTCCTTTCTATCTGAATCTCTGAGCTCGCTTTCATTCACTTCAGATTTTCCAGGGTCTCTGGTTACCTCCTCTCCTTCTCCTCCTCTCGCATTGGGTCTGATGGGAAGGAAAAAAGGAAAAAAAAAAACATACCGAAAGAAAGCGGAACAACATCGGTGTCCGAAGACGCCGATCAAACATTGCCCACGAGCCGGCATTCCCTGTGCCAGTAAAGCGGAGAGGGCCGGCCGTCCTGAGGATGTGAGGGGCCCGGACAACATTGGACGGTCACCCCTAAAGTGTACAAAGCACACAGACGATGGCACGTGTGATTTCACTAAAGAGAACAATCAGTGACCTCTTTGCCCAGTTTGGCCTTAGCATACGAAAGGGAGGCAGAGGTGGAACAGGATGCTCGATTTTTTTACTCTGGAAACAGATGCTGGGCACTGAACTGACAACACCGGAATTTCTTACCCTCCTGGATATTCACACAGGCTCAGGGGAGGCCAAAATATAAAAACACAAAAAGGGATACTGAGCCTATAAGGTATGCCTAACACTCGGATTTTATGTTCTCTTGCCTTTTCACACCTGAGTGACACACAATAGCAAAGGATGGACACAGGCTTCCAAAAGGGTTGTCTGGGGCCCCTTTCCTTTCTTTTTTTTTTTTTTTTTTTTTTGAGACAGAGTCTCGCTTTGTTGCCCAGGCTAGAGTGAGTGCCGTGGCGTCAGCCTAGCTCACAGCAACCTCAAACTCCTGGGCTCGAGTGATCCTTCTGCCTCAGCCTCCCGGGTAGCTGGGACTACAGGCATGTGCCACCATGCCCGGCTAATTTTTTATATATATATCAGTTGGCCAATTAATTTCTTTCTATTTATAGTAGAGACGGGGTCTCGCTCTTGCTCAGGCTGGTTTCGAACTCCTGACCTTGAGCAATCCGCCCGCCTCGGCCTCCCAAGAGCTAGGATTACAGGCGTGAGCCACAGCGCCCGGCCCTGCGGCCCCTTTCCTTTCTTAACCTTAGAAGACCTTAATTATTTGTGCCCTGAATCTGATGTTCAAATTATCCTCGTGGCCAAAGCGTTTGCGTGGCACGTGATAGGGAAAGAAGAGTACACCACCCGAATAGATGAGAAGGAATGGCAGTACTGCTGAAATTCCGAGTAGCACCTATTAGAATCCCAATTAGTCCCTAGGATGAGTTCAAAGAAGAGATCTAAATTTCTGACGCTATGACCCCAAAAGACATTAGATGAAAAAAAAAAAAATGAAAAATAAAAACAAGAACTCCATCATCCTAGCACTTTGGGAAGCCTGGGTGAGAGGATCGCTGGAGGCCAGGAGTTTGAGGTGGCAGTGAGCTATGATGATGCCACTGTCCTTTAGCCTGGGAACCAGAGTGAGAGCCTGCCAAAAGAAGAGAAAAGAAAAGAAAAAGAGGGGGGGGGAGAAGGGGAGAGAGAGAGAGAGAGAGAGAGAGAGAGAGAGAGAGAGAGAGAGAGAGAGAGAGATCCATTGCATTTCCTACCCTTTAGGTGACTAGGCCTCAGCAGGGTGATGTGAATTGACAAAGTTCACGTTGCTAACAAATAAAACGCTGGGATTCAAACTCTCAGTTGTCCCAATAAAGCATATCCCCCTACCCACCATACTGTGCCACCTCTGAGAGTATATACCCCACAGAGGAGAGCCGTGGAGGCCGTGCTTGGATAGACAGAGCCAACGGGTGGAGAACCTGGAGTCTGTGCTTTGCAGTCAGTGTAGAGGCACATGGAGCCATTCAAACTGCTTGTGAGGAAAAATACCACGTCCTAGGGAAACAGAGACATCTGCTATGGCCAGGTAAAATTTAGGAAAAGAAATGAAACGTCTCCTCCTCTGGCAGTGCTTTCTGGTCAGATACCGACCCGTTCGAGTCACAGATTCAAAACTTTCCCAAGTTCGTGGGATATAGCCTACTTAGGAAGATGATCGCTTCTGGGAAGGCACCAGCCCTACAGAACTACACAAACACGACAGAAACCCACTCGTCTCCGTTGTGGAAGACAAGATCAGCTTTTATGAAACCCACTAAACCCACACAAGAAGTAAAATAGGACCATACTGATAGATGCAATTTTAATCTTAGAGCAGCATGCGTGGTACTCCTTGTCGTCTTAGATACTGTCAACAGAAAGCATTCGGTGGATAAACAATCTTCAGCAGCTTTTCTGCGGAGATGAACCAACGTGTGTGTGTGTGTGTGTGTGTGTGTGTGTGTGTGTGTGTGTGTGTGTGAGGAGATGATAAATAATGAGGATTGAGGACCAGATAAATGACCAAAAAACCCACTTCGTGGTTCCTCAATACAAGCATTCATTTAAAGGGCATACTCGTACACCTAGGTGGAAAGTGCAAGCAGCTCAAAAAATAATAATAATAATAATAATAATTGCTGTGAGCCCCGGTTATGATATGGCAATAAGCGCTAGCCCTCGGAAGGTGTAAACCATATTCACTGTGGCTTACACCAATTTGGGATGTACAAAGATAAGCTTGAGCACCACCACCATCCAAAAATATGAACACCTAGCTAGCGATCCGGATCAGATGTAATAGAAAACAAAAAGCTCCCGCAGACACAAGAATGTGAGAACCCCAAAACACTGCAAAATAATTGAAAGAGTTTTATTGTGAGCCCAATGTCCGAGACCATGGCCCAGAGAGCTACACCCAAGAAGCCCTGCGCAAGTGGTCCCATTGTGGTGGGGCGGGTCACAGTTTAGCTTCATACGTTTTAGGGAGACAGGAATGACATGGGAAATCACAGATCGATATATGGAAGGGACATATTAGTCTGACCTGAAAAGGCAGGACATCTGGAAGTGGGGGGAGGGGGAGGCCAGGGTGCCCGGTGTACAGGTTTACAGCTGGGTTGAAAGATTCTTTGATTTGCAATTGATGAAAGAAATGAACTTCTGCCTAAAGGCTTGGAATGTTTTCAGTTAAGATAAGGATGTTTGCTAATCACAGGCCAGCTACCCGACATTTACCCAAAACTCAAGTGCTCTGTAGTGAAGCAAAGATGGTCCCTTCTTGTCTGGCTGACACTGGCACCGGTAGTTAGGTGTCACCTAGCTGCCACTTTGATCAGACATGGGGATGGGTAAAGTCAGGTGATGTTGGGAGCTTAAGAGTGGACCCCCCACCCCCACCCCAGGTGTGGAGGTCCGCTTTGGAATCTGCTGCGGTGTAGAACACGGTTCTTCCTGGGCCCGCCAGCCCCCGAGGCGGCTCTAGCCTCCAGCGGGTCTCCTTCCACCCCACCCACCCTGTTGTCCAAGGGAGGTGCCCCTCCTCCTGCTCCCTCCCTGCCTCCCCTCCCCCACCGTAGGCCTCTGCCCCGGTTTTCTTTTTTTTTTTTTTTCTTTTCTTTTCCTTGTTTCTGTTTTATCTTGGTTTTTTTTTGTTTGTTTGTTTGTTTTTAGGTTTATGGAATATCGTTTAAAAATTTAAATCACAGAATGAATTCTAGAACAACTTGTGGCCTTTTATCATAGGCCGAGAACAATGTATTTACTCTTCCTGTGAATTTTCCTGTCCTGGAAGAAATGCAAAGTTGATCGTGACGGTTCCAAACCATCTTCCAGTTTCCCTGAGTCAGAAACACGGTGAACACGGTGTATTCGACCGTGTCTCTGTGTGCGTGCACGTGGGTGCCTGTACTTATTATTCCTTTTGGGCACCGCGCTCTTTGGTCTTACAGAGTGGGCCTTCCTTGGTCGTGGGCTGAGGCTGAACGGACTTAGCGATCGGATTTAAGGGACTTGACTACAGTAACCCGGGTCGGGGAAATTTTATTGATTCGAAAGTATACATTTCTAAATGAATAGGGTGAGTGACACATTCCCGCGGGGCCTCTGTCAGTGGATAGGTGTCCGGGGACGGTCCTCCTGCAGCTTGTTGTGGTAGCTCAACATTGACTAGAGGAAAATCATTCATTTCCCTAATGATCGTAGATGAGTCTGCTGAATTTTTTATGATGTCGTGGAAACATATAAAACACCCTGCGTACTTAACATAGCTGACCGCAAAGTTTCTCCCAGGCACACACTATTTAACATCATGAGTTTCCCAGTGTAATAGAGGGAATGGTCTAGGGAGAGGGAAAAAAAGACAGAAAGATTTTGTGTCCTTTTAAAACTTCCCCCCCACCCCCTGATTTTGGAAACTTGTAGTCTGGCCTCTATCCCCAAGAGGAGTTAAATCTTTTCTTAAAACTCCTGAGCGGTCCCCAGCCCCACAGGCCTTGTTTTTGGCCGAGCTGAGACCAGTGAAATGATTAACCACAATAATGGCTAAAGCGGAGAACCCTCCCTTTATGTATTTTTTAACATCTATTTGTTTATTTATTCATTCATTCATTCATTCATTTAATTTTTTGAAACTGAGTCTCTCTTTGTTGCCCAGGCTAGAGCGAGTGCCGTGGCGTCAGCCTAGCTCACGGCAACCTCAGGCTCCTGGGCTCAAGCGATCCTCCTGCCTCAGTCTCCCAAGTAGCTGGGACTACAGGCACGCGCCACCATGCCCGGCTAATTTTTTCTATATATACATTAGTTGGCCAATTAATTTCTTTCTATTTATAGTAGAGACGAGGTCTCGCTCTTGCTCGGGCTGGTTTCGAACTCCTGACCTCGAGCGATCCGTCCGCCTCGGCCTCCCAGAGTGCTAGGATCACAGGCGTGAGCCACCATGCCCGGCCAGAACCCTCCCTTTAAAAGCTCTGTATTTCTGCCTAGGCCTATGGTCAGGAAAGTTGGGGGTTTGAGATGAGAAGGTCTACCGTACTTCCTCCTTTGCCGGCAAAGTAGACTCCCTCTCTCTTTCCTCCTCCGACTGCTGGTCCTCCTCATTCGGCCTCGTGGACAAGTGACCGACGACCTTTTGGTAACACCAAGACTTATAAGTTATGTTATTGATTTTTGTTTTGCTTTTTATTTTTATTTTTTTCTGGGACAGGATTTCTTTCACTCTGTCATCTCCCAGGCCGCCATGGCCTGATCGTAGCTCACGGCAACCTCCAACTCCAGGGCTCAAGTGATCCTCTCCACCTCAGCCTTCTGAGTAGCTGGGACTGTAGGCAAATGCTGCCACACCCGGAGTCATTATTTTTTCCTTTTTTTTTTGGTACAGATGGGGTCTCACCGTGTTACCCAGGCTCATCTCCGACTCCTGGGCTCGAGCCGTGCTCCCATCTCTGCCTCCCGAGTCGCTGGGATCACAGGCGTGAGCCGCCAGGCCCAGCCAGATTATTTAAAGGCGAGCTGCTTGCTATCCTGATATGAAAACCCCAAATGAGCGAGTTTCAGGCACCAAACAGAGGGAGTCCCCACACTGCATCGTCACGATCATCGAGGACGGCTCACAAAAATGCTGGGATATGGGCACGCAGTGGTGATCAAGGGGATATATTCTAGTGGAATAGCAGACAGATAGAATTTCCCCAAAACACTAAATATCAGAAAGGCACAGCACTAAATGGCGGACAGACTTCCATTCCCTTGCGTCATGGTGGGCAGCTTAGTTTCTTCCTACTCCCACAGTCTGATTAAAGCCCGACCTAGAAAATGTCTACATCTGATCCAAATCTATCAAGACAATGGAAGGGGGGAAACTGAGGGAGGAATACAGGACAAGGAAGGAAGAAGCAAAACAAGGGAGAAGGGGAAAATGGAGGAGGTGGAGGAGGAGGAGGAGGAGGAGGAGGAGGAGGAGGACGGGGAGAAAACTGCCTCCCCTGCCTCCATGTTACCCAATAATAAATGAAGATTGGCCACTTCCCTCCTCTCCCACCCTCTAACTATGCCTGGAGGTGTATTGTACACCTATGGTCCAAAGAAATGTGCAGCTACTTATAATAATTGAAGAAATGCGGTATAATAGGTTTCTGTGTAGTGGGACGCCTGTCGAGGGCACTTACCGTGAATGGAGCTCGCAGGGTGGGAGGTTGCCCTGGGTGAGCCTGTGAGTTAGTAGTAAGGGGTCAGTGAATGTGAAGGCCTGGGACGTGACCGTACACTACTGTAGGTTTTATAAGCCCTGGACACCTAGGCCACCATAAATTTATCTTCAGAAATTTCTTTCTCCAATGATACGTGAATCTTAGCTTACTGTCAGTGTTTTCACTTCATAGAGTTTTCCATAGTTTTTAACTTTTGGACTCCTTTGTAACACCACGACTTAAAACACAAACACACTGCAATGACTATACACAGATATTTCCTTTCTTTGTGTCCTTATTTATTCTGTAAGCTTTCCCCTACTTTTCAAGTTTTTATTGTTCTGTTCACTTTTCTTTTTATTTATTTTCATTTTTATTTTATTTATTTATTTATTTATTTATTTATTTATTTATTTATTTATTTATTTTTGAGACAGGGTCTCACTTTGTTGCCCAGGCTAGAGTGAGTGCCGTGGCGTCAGCATGGCTCACAGCAACCTCAAACTCCTGGGCTCAAGCAGTCCTCCTGCCTCAGCCTCCCAAGTAGCTGGGACTACAGGCATGCGCCACCATACCCGGCTAATTTTTTCTATATATATTAGTTGGCCAATTAATTTCTTTCTATTTATAGTAGAGACGGGGTCTTGCTCTTGCTCAGGCTGGTTTCGAACTCCTGACCTCGAGCAATCCGCCCGCCTCGGCCTCCCGGAGTGCTAGGATTACAGGCGTGAGCCACCGCGCCCGGCCTCATTTTTATTTTTTTTTGAGACAGAGTCTCACTTTGTTGCCCAGGCTAGAGTGAGTGCCGTGGCGTCAGCCTGGCTCACAGCAACCTCAACCTCCTGGACTCAAGCGATCCTCCTGCCTCAGCCTCCCAAGTAGCTGGGACTACAGGCATGCGCCGCCATGCCCGGCTAATTTTTCTTTCTCTATATATTACTTGGCCAATTAATTTCTTTCTATTTATAGTAGAGACGGGGTCTCGCTCTTGCTCGGGCTGGTTTCGAACTCCTGACCTCGAGCCATCCGTCCGCCTCGGCCTCCCAGAGTGCTAGGATTCCAGGCGTGAGCCACCGCACCCGGCCAGTTCCATTCACCGCTTTTCAAAGAGAGAGAGAGAGAGAGAGAGAGAAGAGAAGAGAAGAGAAGAGAAGAGATAGACACACATGAATATGTTTCCTAAGTCAACTAAGGAAGGGGGCCAAGTCAAGGTTCTCAGGGAGCCACCAATCATGAACTGGTCAGGCTCAGAATCAGTATTGCAGAGTGGCTGTGGACCCTGGGGACCTGGACGGACTACCTGGATGACACTCCCTTTTTGGTAACTTGGCAATTCATAAATACTCTTGTGGCCTGGCGCAGTAGCTCACGCCTGTAATCCTAGCACTCTGGGAGGCCGAGGTAGACGGATCGCTCGAGGTCAGGAGTTTGAAACCAGCCCGAGCAAGAGCGAGACCTCATCTCTACTATAAATAGAAAGAAATTAATTGGCCGACTAAAAGATATATAGTAAAAATTAGCTGGACATGGTGGTGCATGCCTGTCATCAATCCCAGCTACTAGGGAGGCTGAGGAAGAAGAATTGCTTGAGATCAGGAGTTTGAGGTTGCTGTGAGCTAGACTGACGCCACGGCACTCTAGCTGGGGCAACAGAGTGAGACTCTGTCTCAGAAATCAATCATTCAATCAATCAATCAATCCCCTTGTGCCTCAGCCTCTTCATCTGGAAATGGAAAAAAAAAAATAACACCACAGGGATATTGTGCAGAGTGAAAAAGCAAATGCAGGCAAAGCACACGTGTGGCAAACCTGAAGCCTTCAGTCGTGGTTACAGTAATTGTTATGGGATCATCTTCCTATGTTCTTTTAAAGATTGCTAGAACCTTCCAGAAGATGAGAATAGGCTCCTCCTGAGCAAGTCTCGGCTATAAAGTCTCAGGCACGTTGAGCATGTGGCACTGAAGGCGGTATAATAAACCTGATCCCATCCTGGAATATTATGTTCCTGTAGGACCCAAAATCATAGAAGGTATGAGAAATCCTACCTTGTATCAGTTTCACAAAAACCCCTATGATTGGGTACTCACACGTGCGCATGCGCGGGCGGACACACACACACACACACACACACACACACACACACAGCCCAAACTTTTTTTATTTTATTTATTTTATTTTATTTTATTTTATTTTTTTTTTTTTTTGAGACAGAGTCTCGCTTTGTTGCCCAGGCGTCAGCCTGCCTGGCTCACAGCAACCTCAATCTCCGGGGCTCAGCGATCCTACTGCCTCAGCCTCCCGAGTAGCTGGGACTACAGGCATGCGCCACCATGCCCGGCTAATTTTTTGTATATATATTTTTAGTTGGTCAATTAATTTATTTCTATTTTTGGTAGAGACGGGGTCTCGCTCAGGCTGGTTTCGAACTCCTGACCTTGAGCAATCCGCCCGCCTCGGCCTCCCAAAGTGCTAGGATTACAGGCGTGAGCCACCACGCCCGGCTTTATTTTTATTTTTTGAGACAGTCTGGCTCTGTTGCCTTGGCTAGAGTGCCGTGGCGTCAGCCTACCTCACAGCAACCTCTAACTCCTGGGCTCCAGTGACCCTCCTGCCTCAGCCTCCTGACTAGCTGGGACTACAGGCATCTGCCACCATGCCCAGCTAATTATATATATATATATATATATATTTTTTTTTTTTTCCTTAGTTGTCCAGATACTTTCTTTCTATTTTTAGTAGAGACAGGGTCTCACTCTTGCTCAGGCTGGTGTTGAACTCCTGATCTTGAGGGGCCCTCACACCTCAGGCTCCCAGAGTGCTAGGATTACAGGCCTGAACCACCGCCCCGGACCAGCCAAAACGTTGTTTTGAGCCTCACACAACACACTAACCAAGGAACCCACCGCCATGATGCTTCTTAGGGATCTATTTGGGCCCGGGTTACTTGTGACTCTCACTCAGCCTGCCTCCTTGTGTGTCCGAGGAGAACGGTGTTTGTCACAATGATCTTCACCCTACCGGATGCTTCTGGTAAAATTGACAGGAAATCTTAAGTGTGAGAGCACCGGCTAGACAGAAAATACATATTCCCGCTCCATTGTTCTTCCTCCTGCTTTCTATCTGAATCTCTGAGCTTGCTTTCATTCACTTCAGATTTGCCAGGGTCTCCGGTTACCTCCTCTCCCACCTGTGTCGCACTGGGTCTGATGGGAAGGAAAAAAGGAAAAAAACATATGGAAAGAAAGCGGAACAACATCGGTTTCTGAAGACGCCGATCAAACATTGCCCACGAGCCGGCATTCCCTGTGCCAGTAAAGCGGAGAGGGCCGGCCGTCCTGAGGATGTGAGGGGCCCGGACAACATTGGACGGTCACCCCTAAAGTGTACAAAGCACACAGACGATGGCACGTGTGATTTCACTAAAGAGAACAATCAGTGACCTCTTTGCCCAGTTTGGCCTTAGCATACGAAAGGGAGGCAGAGGTGGAACAGGATGCTCGATTTTTTTACTCTGGAAACAGATGCTGGGCACTGAACTGACAACACCGGAATTTCTTACCCTCTTGGATATTCACACAGGCTCAGGGGAGGCCAAAATATAAAAACACAAAAAGGGATACTGAGCCTATAAGGTATGCCTAACACTCGGATTTTACGTTCTCTTGCCTTTTCACACCTGAGTAACACGCAATAGCAAAGGATGGACACAGGCTTCCAAAAGGTTTGTCTGGGGCCCCTTTCCTTTCTTAACCTTAGGAGACCTTAATTATTTGTGCCCTGAATCTGATGTTCACATTATCCTCGTGGCCAAAGCGTTTGCGTGGCACGTGATAGGGAAAGAAGAGCACACCACCCGAATAGATGAGAAGGAATGGCAGTACTGCTGAAATTCCGAGGAGCACCTATTGGAATCCCAATTAGTCCCTAGGATGAGTTCAAAGAACAGATCTAAATTTCTGACGCTATGACCCCAAAAGACATTAGATGGGAAAAAAAAAAAAGAATGAAAAACAAAAACAAGAACTCCATCATCCTAGCACTTTGGGAAGCCTGGGTGAGAGGATCGCTGGAGGCCAGGAGTTTGAGGTGGCAGTGAGCTATGATGATGCCACTGCCCTTTAGCCTGGGAACCAGAGTGAGAGCCTGCCAAAAGAAGAGAAAAGAAAAGAAAAAGGGGGGGGGGCAGAGAGAGAGATCAATCTATCCATTGCATTTCCTACCCTTTAGGTGACTGGGCCTCAGCAGGGCGATGTGAATTGACAAAGTTCGCGTTGCTAACAAATAAAACGGTGGGGTTCAAACTCTCAGTTTTCCCAATGAAGCATATCCCCCTACCCACCATACTGTGCCACCTCTGAGAGTATATACCCCACAGAGGAGAGCCGTGGAGGCCGTGCTTGGATAGACAGAGCCAACGGGTGGAGATCCTGGAGTCTGTGCTTTGCAGTCAGTCAGTGTAGAGGCACATGGAGCCATTCAAACTGCTTGTGAGGAAAAATACCACGTCCTAGGGAAACAGAGACATCTGCTATGGCCAGGTAAAATTTAGGAAAAGAGGCCGGGCGCGGTGGCTCACGCCTGTAATCCTAGCTCTCTGGGAGGCCGAGGCGGGCGGATTGCTCGAGGTCAGGAGTTCGAAACCAGCCTGAGCAAGAGCGAGACCCCGTCTCTACTATAAATAGAAAGAAACTAATTGGCCAACTAATATATATAGAAAAAATTAGCCGGGCATGGTGGCGCATGCCTGTAGTCCCAGCTACTTGGGAGGCTGAGACAGAAGGATCGCTTGAGCCCAGGAGTTTGAGGTTGCTGTGAGCTAGGCTGACGCCACGGCACTCACTCTAGCCTGGGCAACAAAGTGAGACTCTGTCTCAAAAAAAAGAAAAGGAAAAAAAAAATTTAGGAAAAGAAATAAAACGTCTCCTCCTCTGGCAGTGCTTTCTGGTCAGATACCGACCCCTTCGATTCACAGATTCAGATACATCCTTTAATGTAAGCGTGGTCGACAAGTCACTCTTTGCAACTTTCCCAAGTTCCTGGGATATACCCTACTTAGGAAGATGATCGCTTCTGAGAAGGCACCAGCCCTACAGAACTACACAAACATGACAGGAACCCACTCCTCTCCGTTGTGGAAGACAAGATCAGCTTTTATGAAACCCACTAACCCCACACAAGAAGTAAAATAGGACCATACTGATAGATGCAATTTTAATCTTAGAGCAGCATGCGTGGTACTCCTTGTCGTCTTAGATACTGTCAACAGAAAGCATTCGGTGGATAAACAATCTTCAGCAGCTTTTCTGCGGAGATGAACCAACGTGTGTGTGTGTGTGTGTGTGTGTGTGTGTGTGTGTGTGTGTGTGAGGAGATGATAAATAATGAGGATTGAGGACCAGATAAATGACCAAAAAACCCACTTCGTGGTTCCTCAATACAATCATTCATTTAAAAGGCATACTCGTACACCTAGGTGGAAAGTGCAAGCAGCTCAAAAAATAATAATAATAATAATAATTGCTGTGAGCCCCGGTTATGATATGGCAATAAGCGCTAGCCCTCGGAAGGTGTAAACCATATTCACTGTGGCTTACACCAATTTGGGATGTACAAAGATAAGCTTGAGCACCACCACCATCCAAAAATATGAACACCTAGCTAGCGATCCGGATCAGATGTAATAGAAAACAAAAAGCTCCCGCAGACACAAGAATGTGAGAACCCCAAAACACTGCAAAATAATTGAAAGACTTTTATTGTGAGCCCAATGTCCGAGACCATGGCCCAGAGAGCTACACCCAAGAAGCCCTGCGCAAGTGGTCCCATTGTGGTGGGGCGGGTCACAGTTTAGGGAGACAGGAATGACATGGGAAATCACAGATCGATGTATGGAAGGGACATATTAGTCTGACCTGAAAAGGCAGGACATCTGGAAGTGGGGGGAGGGGGAGGCCAGGGTGCCCGGTGTACAGGTTTACAGCTGGGTTGAAAGATTCTTTGATTTGCAATTGATGAAAGAAATGAACTTCTGCCTAAAGGCTTGGAATGTTTTCAGTTAAGATAAGGATGTTTGCTAATCACAGGCCAGCTACCGGACATTTACCCAAAACTCCAGTGCTCTGTAGTGAAGCAAACGGTTAAGCTTTGTCTTGCCTGGCCTTAGGCCCCTCAGCCATTCGCTATCTCATTGTTACAAAAAATGACTCCATCTGGGAGGGGCGTCTGACTTCCCCTGTCCTTGTGGCCCACAGCTCAGGTTTAAAGGTTTTCTGGGGTTCCCTGGGCCAATTAGGGGATGGGGGTCCATTCAGTCCGCTGGTGGTGGGGGCCGGGGAGCGGCTTAAGATTTTATTTGAGTTCGTAGACTCCAGAAATGGTGTTTCCCCAGGAAAGAAATAACGGAGTTCGTGACAAGCTCTTTTCATTCAGTTGGTCTGGGCCCCGAAGTCGTCTTCCCATCGCCACCCCTCCCCTCCCTTGCCCTCCCCTGGGGCCAGAGCCAGGGCGGAAAGGCCCGAGAGGAGAGGCGCGCGGGGGAGGTGCCACTCAGGCTCCTCCGGGCCCCACGGTAACCCTGCCGCTGCGACCGACCGCTTCGCCCGAGGAGGAGGCGGTGCCCAGGAAGTCGCGCTTCTGCCCCTGGGGTTTGCTGGCAGGCCGGGGGCAGGGTAGGAGCTCCGGGCCGAGAGGAAACCCCTAGCCTGGCCGCCCAGGTGGACCCGCCCCGGTGGAGCCCTTCCCCCACCCCTCCTCTCCCCACCTCCTTCCTCCCTTCACCCGCACGCGGCCCCGCCCCCGCACCGCGCTGACTGCGCGTGGGCGCTCGCCCTCAG
Organism: Microcebus murinus; assembly: GCF_040939455.1. NCBI lineage: Eukaryota > Metazoa > Chordata > Mammalia > Primates > Cheirogaleidae > Microcebus > Microcebus murinus. Next base: position 338,223 of record NW_027438970.1, on the reverse strand, counting down.
CCAGCCGCCCGGGGCTTCTCTCGGCAGAGCCGCTCCGCTTTCAGCTGCGCCCCCGCCCTGCCCCGGGGGCTGCCTGCCCCTTTCAAGCCTGGGCCAGGGCCGGGGCACAGCGCATGGGGGAGGGGAGGGAGTGTGGGTCGGCCCCTTGAGACGTGTGTGTGTGTGTGTGTGTGTGTGTGTGTGTGTGTGTGTGTGTGTGCGCGCGCGCGCGTGTGGTGTGGTGGGGGCTAAATAGGTCAGTCGGTCTCCTATCTCAGGAAAACCCCCAAGCCCTTGTAGAACTGCCACCGCCCGCCGCTACCCGTGGGGGCTGGGACCTCACTTTGTGTCCTCCTCCTGGCCCAGTCCAAGGGTGCTGGGCTGCTAAACAGATCCCCCCCGCCCCCCCCCCCTCGTGGGAGAAAGGCAGAAAGGGCCCAGGCCTGACTGGCACTGGGTTGGACCCAACTTATGGACTTGTTAAAAATTTGTGATTGGATTTTGGATTAGAAGTTCATTTAGGTAATTTCACTAATGAATGTGCAGTAAAGAGTTTCATAATATATCTGTGAGGGTAGCAACCGAAAGAGAATCTGAAAGCCGACGAAATAGGAGAGGAAAGGTATATGAAGCTTCCTCACCACCTGAAGCCAACATTACAATCCAAGTCTTTCCAGAAATGGCAAAAACAGACAGACAGACAGACAAACAAACCAATGATAATGATAGTACTCTGCATAAGAGTCTGCTCATTATAGAAAGTACCCAGAGAAGGTTCACCTGCGTGTGATGAGTGGCATTCAGAAAAATGAGGCCTGTCGTGCAGGTCTGGGTGTGACTCCATATCCCCAGACATCCAGTGCCACCGGCAACATCTCTACATCTAACCCATATAACCTCAGAAGCAACAGGACACATTCTGGTCCCATACTCCCCTCGATGACATGACATTATTCTTGAATCCTCTCCTGTCTCAGACTCTCAAAGTTTCCTCCAGTGTGTTCACACAGATCAGACCTTTGGTCTGAGACCTCAGAGTTTCTATTCTTGGCCAGGCCACACGCTTGTACTTTGAGTGATCATTTAACTGACCCCTGTGGACCAGGGACAGCACTCATGCTTCCAAGGCAAAAGCCCAGAGGAAAAGCCACATATGACCCCCCTCCCCCTTTACATCTAGATAACCAAGACCAGGATTGTCTTAGCGCCAATGACTACTTGGAGACCAAAGGACGTTCACGAGGGACTGAGGAGGTGAGGAGGCGTGCCATCTGAACCTCAGAGAGAGAGAGAAAGAGAGAGAGAGAGAGAGAGAGAGAGAGAGAGAGAGAGAGGCTCAAGGCAGTGACCACAACCAGAGTCCTCACAGATATTTATTGAAGTATGATAATAGGGGAGGAGACAGGAATGAAGAAATAGGAGGAAGTTACTGAGAGGTTAATAATGCAAAGAAGGAACATAGGAGGTACAAGGTGTAGTTTCCTTCTGCTAGGAGACTTTTGCTGCTAATTGCGACCACATCTGTTGCTGTTTTCAGCAGGTGCTGTATGCAGTGCTGACATCCAAGATGCCCTGACGGCTTTTGCCTCAAGGGGTCTGACCCATAGTTTCCTACATAGAATCGACTTAAAACCATTCATGGTTATCATTGTATCTGACTGCACTCCCTATGAGTCGATATCCTTACTGGAGAAGGCAACAGTAAGAGGCACTGCACCTGGCCCCTTTGTCTTAATTTTTAATTATTAGGGTGCCTAATATTTGTATAGTTTTCAGGTGAGTGACAGGGTCTGTCTCCCTCTATCGAACAGGGTACACTGCATCCTTGGTCACTGCAACCTCAAACACCTGGGCTCCATCGATCCTCCTGCCTCAGCCTCACGAGTCGCTGGGACTACAGGCGTGTGCCACCATACTTGCTTCATGCTGCTTCTTCTCTCTCTCTCTCTCTCTCTCTCTGTCTCTCATTATTTTATTTGATTTTATTTTAGGCTGGTCAAGTGGAGCAGTGGGAGTGGAGAAGGAACCAAGGGATCTGTAACTGGTTCTCATCAATTAGTTGTAAACACCACTGCACTCAGAGCAATCTTTCTTCTTTCTTTCTTTCTTTCTTTTCTTTCTTTCTTTCTTTCTTTCTTTCTTTCTTTCTTTCTTTCTTTCTTTCTTTCTTTCTTTCTTTCTTTGTCTCAAAATATTGATCAGGAACTTCTCCAGCTCCTGAACTTGGGTGATCCCTGTGCATCGGTCTCCCAATGTGCTAGGACACAGGAGTGAAGCACCGCACCCGGCCTCATAGTGTTCTAGGATAACCCTCATAATCTTTATAGGGTACACGTGATGTTTTGTGATACAGGCATATAATGTGAATTAATCGACTCAGGGTAATAGGGGGAATCCATCACCTCAGGCAGCTAACATTTCTTTGTGTCGGGAACATTCTGATTCCAGTCTTTGGAGTTGTTTCACATTATACCCTACCTGACTGATGGTTCATTCGAGTCACTTTTTTTTTTTTTTTTTTTTGAGACAGAGTCTCCCTTTGTTGCCCAGGCTAGAGTGAGTGCCGTGGCGTCAGCCTGGCTCACAGCAACCTCAATCTCCGGGGCTCAGTGATCCTACTGCCTCAGCCTCCCGAGTAGCTGGGACTACAGGCATGTGCCACCATGCCCGGCTAATTTTTTGTATATATATTTTTAGTTGGTCAATTAATTTATTTCTATTTTTGGTAGAGACGGGGTCTCGCTCAGGCCGGTTTCGAACTCCTGACCTTGAGCAATCCGCCCGCCTCGGCCTCCCAAAGTGCTAGGATTACAGGCGTGAGCCACCACGCCCGGCCCGAGTCACTTTTTTTGATTTCTGTTTTGTTTTGTTTTTGAGTCAGAGTCTCAATCTGTTGCCTGGACTAGAGTGCTGTGGCATCAACCTAGCTTCCCAAAAGGTTCTTGTGTTTTTGCATGTTTCTGTCTGATGACGTGAAAGAAGGAATGGAGACAGAAATCAGTGATGGTTCTATGACATTGGGGAGCGTATTGAACAACGCAGACGGTGCACTTAAAAATTGTTAAGGCGGTCGGTTTTATGAAATATCTGTTTTCATTGCAGCTTAAAAACCATTGACGATGCCACAAATAAACACACCGGTATATAAAGATCCATGAGCTAAAATGTTCCTCGGGGCCATAGGTGTTGTGGCAAAATAACTGGCCATGAACTCCAAATGTCCAACCGGTGGTTAATGGCTAACTAGATGATGGGCCAGCTAGACTATGAGAGAGAGAGAGAGAGAGAGAGAGAGAGAGAGAGAGAGAGAGAGAGACAGAGGGAGGGAGGGAGGGAGGGGGAGAGAGAGAGAGAGAGAGAGAGAGAGAGAGAACACATGTGCCCCAGGCACTGGCTATTCTCCTCCACCCCCACCCTTCTTAACCTTAGGAGACCTTAATTATTTGTGCCCTGATTCTGATGTTCAAATTATCCTTGTGGCCAAAGCGTTTGCATGGCATGTGATAAGGAAAGAAGAGTACACCACCCGAATAGATGAGAAGGAATGGCAGTACTGTTGAAATTCCGAGTAGCACCTATGTTTACACGCCGAGAATCCCAATTAGCCCCTAGGATGAGTTCAAAGAACAGATCTAAATTTCTGACGCTATGACCCCAAAAGACATTAGATGAAAAAAAAAAAAATGAAAAACAAAAACAAGAACTCCATCATCCTAGCACTTTGGGAAGCCTGGGTGAGAGGATCGCTGGAGGCCAGGAGTTTGAGGTGGCAGTGAGCTATGATGATGCCACTGCCCTTTAGCCTGGGAACCAGAGTGAGAGCCTGCCAAAAGAAGAGAAAAGAAAAGAAAGAGGAGAGAGAGAGAGAGAGAGAGAGAGAGAGAGAGAGAGAGAGAGAGAGAGAGAGAGAGAGATCCATTGCATTTCCTACCCTTTAGGTGACTGGGCCTCAGCAGGGCGATGTGAATTGACAAAGTTCGCGTTGCTAACAAATAAAACGGTGGGTTTCAAACTCTCAGTTTTCCCAATAAAGCATATCCCCCTACCCACCATACTGTGCCACCTCTGAGAGTATATACCCCACAGAGGAGAGCCGTGGAGGCCGTGCTTGGATAGACAGAGCCAACGGGTGGAGATCCTGGAGTCTGTGCTTTGCAGTCAGTCAGTGTAGAGGCACATGGAGCCAAACTGCTTGTGAGGAAAAATACCACATCCTAGGGAAACAGAGACATCTGCTATGGCCAGGTAAAATTTAGGAAAAGAAATAAAACGTCTCCTCCTCTGGCAGTGCTTTCTGGTCAGATACTGACCCCTTTGAGTCACAGATTCAGATACATCCTTTAATGTAAGGGTGGTCGACAAGTCACTCTTTGCAAGTTTCCCAAGTTCCTGGGATATACCCTACTTAGGAAGATGATCGCTTCTGGGAAAGGACCAGCCCTACAGAACTACACAAACACGACAGAAACCCACTCCTCTCCGTTGTGGAAGTCAAGATCAGCTTTTATGAAACCCACTAACCCCACACAAGAAGTAAAATAGGACCATACTGATAGATGCAATTTTAATCTTAGAGCAGAATGCGTGGTACTCCTTGTCGTCTTAGATACTGTCAACAGAAAGCATTCGGTGGATAAACAATCTCTAGCAGCTTTTCTGCAGAGATGAACCAACCTGTGTGTGTGTGTGGGGGGGGAGATGATAAAAAATGAGGATTGAGGACCAGATAATTGACTGAAAAAAAAATACTTCCTGTTTCCTCAATACAAGCATTCATTTCAAGGGTATACCTGTATACCTAGGTGGAAAATGGAAGCAAGCTTTACAAAAAAAAAAAAAAAAAATCGCTGTGAGCCCCGTCAGAGGGTCCCTTCTTGTCTGGCTGACACTGGCAGCGGTAGTTAGGTGTCACCTAGTTGCCACTTTGATCAGACATGGGGATGGGTAAAGTCAGGTGATGTTGGGAGCTTAAGAGTGGACCCCACCCCCACCCCAGGTGTGGAGGTCAGCTTTGGAATCTGCTGCGGTGTAGAACACGGTTCTTCCTGGGCCCGCCAGCCCCGAGGCGGCTCTAGCCTCCAGCGGGTCTCCGTCCACCCCACCCACCCTGTTGTCCGCGGGAGGTGCCCCTCCTCCTGCTCCCTCCCTGCCTCCCCTCCCCCACTGTAGGCCTCTGCCCCGGTTTTTTTTTTTTTTTTTTTTCTTTTCCTTGTTTCTGTTTTATCTTGGTTTTTTTTTTTTTTGGTTTGTTTTTTTTTTAGGTTTATGGAATATCGTTTAAAAATTTAAATCACAGCCGGGTGCGGTGGTTCACGCCTGTAATCCTAGCTCTCTGGGAGGCCGAGGCGGGCGGATTGCTCGAGGTCGGGAGTTCGAAACCAGCCTGAGCAAGAGCGAGACCCCGTCTCTATTATAAATACAAATAAATTAATTGGCCAACTAATATATATAGAAAAAATTAGCCGGGCATGGTGGCGCATGCCTGTAGTCCCAGCTACTTGGGGAGGCTGAGGCAGGAGGATCGCTTGAGCCCAGGAGTTTGAGGTTGCTGTGAGCGAGGCTGACGCCATGGCACTCACTCTAGCCTGGACAACAAAGCGAGACTCTGTCTCAAAAAAAAAAAAAAATTTAAATCACAGAATGAATTCTAGAACAACTTGTGGCCTTTTATCATAGGCCGAGAACAATGTATTTACTCTTCCTGTGAATTTTCCTGTCCTGGAAGAAATGCAAAGTTGATCGTGACGGTTCCAAACCATCTTCCAGTTTCCCTGAGTCAGAAACACGGTGAACGCGGTGTATTCGACCGTGTCTCTGTGTGCGTGCACGTGGGTGTCTGTACTTATTCCTTTTCGGCAAAGAGCTCTTTGGTCTTATAGAGTCGGCCTTCCTTGGTCATGGACTGAGGCTGAACGGACTTAGCGATCGGATTTAAGGGACTTGACTACAGTAACCCGGGTCGGGGAAATTTTATTGATTCGAAAGTATACATTTCTAAATGAATAGAGTGAGTGACACATTCCCGCGGGGCCTCTGTCAGTGGATAGGTGTCCGGGACGGTCCTCCTGCAGCTTGTTGTGGTAGCTCAACATTGACTAGAGGAAAATCATTCATTTCCCTAATGATCGTAGATGAGTCTGCTGAATTTTTTATGATGTCGTGGAAACATATAAAACACCCTTCGTACTTAACATAGCCGACCGCAAAGTTTCTCCCAGGCACACACTATTTAACATCATGAGTTTCCCAGTGTAATAGAGGGAATGTTCTAGGGAGAGGAAAAAAATAAAATAAAGGACAGAAAGATTTTGTGTCCTTTTAAAACTTCCCCCCCACCCCCTGATTTTGGAAACTTGTAGTCTGGCCTCTATCCCCAAGAGGAGTTAAATCTTTTCTTAAAACTCCTGAGCGGTCCCCAGCCCCACAGGCCTTGTTTTTGGCCGAGCTGAGACCAGTGAAATGATTAACCACAATAATGGCTAAAGCGGACTGGATTTTATGATTCTTGGGTTTTCTGATTCTAAGATAGGAAGGCTTTCTCATCTATCATCTCTGCCCCCCTTCTTTGTCTCTCTTCTTCCTGCTGCCCTTTCTTTATTCTTCCTACCCTCCTTCTTTCTTTCTCATTCTCTCCTTTCTCTCTCTTTTCTGCTTTCCTTCCTTCCTTCCTTCCTTCCTTCCTTCCTTCCTTCCTTCCTTCCTTCCTTCCTTCTTTCTCTCTGTGTCATTCTCTGCTTTCTCTCTCTGTCTCTCCTTTCTTCTTTCCATCTCTCCTTAGTTTTCCTTCTTTCTCTCTTTTCACTTCCTTCCTTTTCCTTTTTTTCTTTCTCTCCTTCCTTCTCCTCATTCTGTTTCTCTCTTCCTGTCTTCTCTTTCCTCCTGTCTTTCTTATCTCTTTTCTGTGTCTCTTTTTTCTGTCTTTTCTTTTTTTTTTTTTTTTTTGAGACAGAGTCTCACTTTGTTGCCCAGGCTAGAGTGAGTGCCGTGGCGTCAGCCTAGCTCACAGCAACCTCAAACTCCTGGGCTCGAGTGATCCTTCTGCCTCAGCCTCCCGGGTAGCTGGGACTACAGGCATGCGCCACCATGCCCGGCTAATTTTTTTATATATATATCAGTTGGCCAATTAATTTCTTTCTATTTATAGTAGAGACGGGGTCTCGCTCTTGCTCAGGCTGGTTTTGAACTCCTGACCTTGAGCAATCCGCCCGCCTCGGCCTCCCAAGAGCTAGGATTACAGGCGTGAGCCACAGCGCCCGGCCTTGTCTTTTCTTATTTACTGTTATCTTCTTTCTGACTTTCCCTCTCTATCTCTTTTCTCTCTCTCTCTCTCTCTCTCTCTCTCTCTCTCTCTCTCTCTCTCTCTGCTGTGTTGTGGCCAATGCAGAGATGGGTTTGGTGGACGATTTCTGTGCTTGGGTCGACCCATCCTTTCTTTGACCCGAGTACTACCCAGGCAGGAGCCTGCTTAGCTTCCCAGATCAGATGACATTGGGCGCGTTTGGGGTGGTGTGGCCGTAGAGTGACCCGTCGTTTCTCGATACCTTTTATTATTATTTTTTGCTTTTTTTTTAATTTTAATTTTAATTTTTATTTTTCTGGGGGCCCCCTCTCTGGGGCCCCAAGAGAGGGGGGCCCCAGAAGTCGCCCCTATTATTATTTTTTGTACTTCACTGCTCTGGCTAGAACTTCCAGAAGAATAATGTGGACTAGAAGTGGATAGAGCGGCCCTGACATCCGATCTTTCAAAATCGAGTGTGATGTTAGCGGTGGGCTTTCGACGTATGGCCTTTATCGTGTTGAGGAAGTTTCCTCGTGTTCCTAGTTAACTGAGTGTTTATATCACGAAGGGATGCTGAATTGTGCTCGATGTTTTTTCTGCCTGTATTGATATGATCGTGCTGTTTTCTTCCTTTATGTTATCATCCCGGTGTATTATTTTGACTGATTTTCTTTCTTTTTTTTTTTTTGTGAGACAGAGTCTCGCTTTGTTGCCCAGGCTAGAGTGAGTGCCGTGGCGTCAGCCTAGCTCACAGCAACCTCAAACTCCTGGGCTCAAGCGATCCTCCTGCCTCAGCCTCCCAAGTAGCTGGGACTACAGGCATTCGCCACCATGCCCGGCTAATTTTTTGTATATATATTAGTTGGCCAATTAATTTCTTTCTATTTATAGTAGAGACGGGGTCTCGCTCTTGCTCAGGCTGGTTTTGAACTCCTGACCTCGAGCAATCCGCCCGCCTCGGCCTCCCAGAGAGCTAGGATTACAGGCGTGAGCCACCGCGCCCGGCTTTGACTGATTTTCTTATGTCGAGCCGAGTTTCCCTTGTGGGATATCGCGTCCGTGGGGAGTAGGGGGACCGCGTGTGATGCCTTCCGGGGCCCTTCCGGACTCTGAAACGATGGTCTCCCGAGGGGTTGCCCCGTGGTTTTCGAGGACACGTCTGGTGGCCGGCGCCGGTCGTGTTCGGGCTCCCTCTGGCGGCCGCTTTTATACGAGGCTCCCGTCCTCCGAAGCTCCGGCGCGGCGGGCAAAGGAGGAGAAGGTCGGCGACGTGGCCGGGGCTGAGTTCCGGGAGGCGGGCAGCCTTCCCGGGTCCTTGCGGTTCGCGCCTGTGCGCCGGCCGGGAGGTCTGTGAGCCGGAGCTTGGGCCGGCAGGTCTATGAGGGGAGGTGGCTGGTGTTGCGTTTCCCGGCTCGGCCGCCCGGGCGGGTCGTGGGGCTGCCCGGGCGGGTCGACCAGCACGCCGCCGCGTCTTTGTCGACCCGACCCACCCCGAGGGGACCGTGGGGGCGGACGGGAGAGGGGTTTGTCCGGCGACCGGCCGGCCGCCGTCCCGTGCGCGTCCCTCTGCCTCGGCCTCGCTCTCCCTACCCGCTTTCCCGGGGCCGGCACGGGAGACGGGGACGGCCCCGTGAGGGGCACGCGTGGCTGGGGTCCTTGCCGTTGAGCCCCGGTACGTGGTTTCCTCCGATCGTGCTGTTTTCTTCCTTTATGTTATCATCCCGGTGTATTATTTTGACTGATTTTATGTCGAGCCGCGTTTCCCTTGTGGGGACCGGCCGCCGGGTGGTGTGGGTGGCCGGCGAGGGCGACCCCGGCCGGGCCGCGGCCGCTCGTGGGCCCCGGTCGCCCGGTCCGGATGTCTCCTTCCCGGGTCCCCCTGCCGGGGGTGGCCGGCGAGGGCGACCCCGGCCGGGCCTCGGCCGCTCGTGAGGCCCGGCCGTCCCGTCCCGATGTCTTCTCGAGTCCCCCGCGTTGGGGCCGGAGATCGGCCCCCGGGCGGCCGGCGAGGGCGTCCCCGGACGGCGCCCGACCCTCTGCGCCACGGGGGCCCTCGGGGTCGACCAGATGTCCGTAAGTGCCCCGTGTCTGTCGGCACTGGGGACGTGTTGGGGACGGGTGGCCGCGTCTGGGTTCGTGGGGTCGGGCGTGGTCGAGCGGCTCTTCCCCGGCCCCCGCGCGGTGTTTTCCATCGCCTCGGATCGTCATCTTCGGCCTGCAGGTTAGTGCTGACACGCTGTCCTTTGGCGACTAGCGTCGAGGGAGTCGGGCCTCCAACGCGGCGAAAGGGCTCTGGGTTGCCGGGGATTTGGCGGCACCGCCCGGCCCTGTTCCCCTCGAGCCGGGACCCGCCTGGGCCCGCGCGCCGGCTCTGGGGCGTTGGAGTGTCCCGACGGCGGTGTGCCGCCTCCGGTCCGTCTCCGGACTCTCGAGGGGCACCCGCCCGGGGGCGTTTGCGGCAACCCTCCGCGGAACCGCTGGCTCCGCGCCGCGCGTGTCAGGCGTCCTCGTCCTCGGGTTGTCTGCCGCCCTCCTGGGAGGCGGGGCCGGTGAGGCTGAAGCGGGCCCCTCTGATCGCTGTCCTCGCCGGCCCGGCCGTCCTCCCTGCTGCTCTTTCCCCCCCTCCGTGGGGGGGACCTGATCGATGTGGTGACGTCGCGCTCTCCCGGGCCTTGGACCGCGTGCCAGGCGAGGGACGGACCGCTCTGGTGAGCGGGGACCGCTCTTCTCGTTCTGCTCGCGCGGCGGCTCGCCTCTCCTCCCCCGCCCGCGGGCGTCGGGTGGGAGGGCGGGACCGCAACGGTCGCTCGGCCCGACCTCGCTACCCCGCCCTGTGCCCCCGTGGCCTTGGCGGGGATCGTTGGCTCTGTTGACGCGGCGGGCAGCCCTCGCTCTCTGCCCCTCGTGGCTGTGGCTTTGCGGGCGTCCCTCCCCGTGGCGGGGGGGGTCTGTCCCGCTCGCCCGGTCGCGCGCCTTTTCGGCGCGTGGTTCCCGGGTCTGTGGCCCTCTGTGGTGCTCCTGGAGCGTACCGGGTCGGTCCCCAAAGGTGCCCGAGACCGAGCGGCGGCTGTCGTCCTCGTTCCCGGCGTCCCTCTCTGGTCGCTGCCGCAGTGTGCCGCGTCGTGTCCCCGAGCAGTCCTGAATCGGGGGGTCGAGGCGGTCGAGCCGACGGGCGTCACCCCGTGCCGCGCGGGCGGGCGGGGTGCCGCTCTGTCAGTCCCCACGGCGTGCGTGGTGGACCCGGAAAGGCGAGAGCGGCGCGGTCCGTGCTCTTCTCTCCCCGCTTTTTTTGGGGGAGGGTCGTCGCACCGGGCCGCGTGGGCGAATCGTGGTCGGGGGGACTGTCCCGGCGCCTCGGTGCCGGCCGGTCCCCCCGGTGGTGGCCCCTGCCGTGGCCTCCCTCGGCGAGCCCCCTCTTCCGTTACTGCGGGGGAGGGATTTTTCGCTCGGAGACGAGGCGGCTGG
>NW_027438970.1:282500-312500 GCF_040939455.1 Microcebus murinus | reverse complement strand
GATCGCTCCAGCCTAGGAGTTTGAGGTTGCCGTGAGCCGGGCTGACGCCGCGGCACTCTAGCCAGCCCGGGCGACGCGGCGACGCTCTGTCTCAAAAAACAAACAGACGGACACACGGAAAACAAAAACAAACATGATTTCATCGAGCTGTCCTTCCGCGGGATAGGGATGAATGACACTCAAAGGCCAAGGGGGAGGGGGAAGGAATCCTAGATGTTTTCCCTTTCGAGGCGATCGGAAGGAAGGCCAGCGTCTGGGTGTTTCCGTACACACCGCTCGTGTAAAATGGAAACCGTGAAGAATAAAAAGCGAAACGTAAAGCGTGGAGCCCGCCCGCCAGATGGTCCGTGGCAAGTGCGAGAGGATGGCTTTTTTAATTGCTCTCGTTCTCGTTCCACGATTTTAGTATGCGTTATTGATACATCGACTGTCTGCCGATGGAGAAGAAGCCAGACTCACTCTGTCGATGGAACGTCCCCGACCGCGGCCCGGAGAGCCCCACCGGAAGCCCCACCGGGAACCCCACAGCCCTTGAGCGAGTGCTCTCCCCGTGGTTGGGTTACAGCTTGCTTTTCTATGTTTCAGGGAGATGAGAATTATGTGTAAAGTCATCGAATGTGGGAATGTGGACCTCGGTTTGGCCCCAAAAGGCGAGACGTCTCCGAGCCGGGGATGACACGGTTTAAACTGGTAGTCGGATCCCTCGGTAACGGGTTAAGAAAGTGAAGCTTTCTCTAAACGCCTCCGATGTCTGCACAGAAGGAAGTCTGTTCACCTTAGACAAGCCACTCACTCGCGGGACCTGTTAAGGAAGTGGATGACCTGGGCCTGTGATGGGAGCTCCGTCTTGGAGGTAGTCTCCAAGGCGGGCTGATGAGTTACAAAGGACATCTTCGAGAAAGGAGGGGACGTGACCGGCCAGTTCTGACCTGCCTTCTCATGGGCAACAAATCAGCCTTTTAGGGTCTTTCTAGGGTCCCGGGGGAATCGGCACGTTCAGCCTGCTGGGGAGGGGGGGGGCGGTTAGATTAAGATTTTAATTCATGTCCCAACCTGTGTCGGTGGCGGTGGCGCGGCATCGGCATCGGCGAGAGCGGCGGCGGCGGCGGCGGCGGCGGCGGCGGCGGCGGCGGGAGCGGCGGGAGCGGCGGGAGCAGTTGTCATCTTCTTCATCACCGTCATCGCCTCCATAAAAACACCGAATGATGTCTCTCTATCCACGAAAGGTGTCAGTTTGCCTCCAGATGATAAAGGAGCCTTTCTCTAGGTCGGGCGATGGAGTTTTCCAAGTCTGCGCTTGATCCTGGTGATGCCACACCCACCACCTTTATAGCCACCGGCGGGGTCGGCCATCCCGCCAAGCCTCACCTACCACGCTTGGGCAACTATCCGGCCAGGAACGGTTGAGCCCTGGTGGCTTCCCTCCTGTTTGTCCCTGCTCCTAACTTAGGACCGACGGGAGGGGTCCTCGCATAGTATGCGCTTCTTCCAGCCGGCCTGCATTCGGCTTCCTCAAGCGTGCCTCCCGCCTCCCGCCTCCCGCCTCCCTCCTCCCGTCAGGGCCTGCCTCTTTCCTCTTGCCACCTCTTCCCAGCTTCGCCACTCCTTTGCTTGCCTTACACTCTCTGCCCAGGGCGAAGAAAGTGCCGTCGGTGGAGATGGCGGTGGCAGTGGTGACACTGACTCTCTTGAGAAGAAATGAATGTCTATCTATCTATTTATTTACACACAGGTGCACACACACGGCAAGCAAGCTCACCATATATACCGCTTATTCTCATTTGGGCGATCTTTCTTCACTGATCTCCACAGAGTCCAGTAGCCTACAAAGTAAATAAAGTCCTCAGAATCATACTCACATCCTCATGGTAATATCCATTTCTCTCTCTCTCTCTCTCTCTCTCTCTCTCTCTCTCTCTCTCTCTCTCTCTCTCTCCCTACCTCCCCCCCATATATATATGTGAATTTCTCTCTAAATATAATTTATCTCTCTCTATATATAAATTTTTCTCTCTCTATATATAAATATATATTTATATATAAATAAAGTCCTCAGAATATATATATATATATATATATATATATATAGATAGATAGATAGAGAGAGAGAGAGAGAGAGAGAAATTTTTTTTTGAGACAGAGTCTCACTTTGTTGCCCAGGCTAGAGTGAGTGCCATGGAGTCAGCCTAGCTCACGGCAACCTCAACCTCCTGGGCTCAAGCAATACTCCTGCCTCAGCCTCCCGAGTAGCTGGGACTACAGGCATGTGCCGCCATGCCCGGCTAATTTTTCTTTCTCTATATATTACTTGGCCAATTAATTTCTTTCGATTTATAGTAGACATGGGGTCTTGCTCTTGCTCGGGCTGGTTTGAACTCCTGACCTCGAGCAATCCTCCCGCTTCGGCCTCCCAGAGAACTAGGATTACAGGTGTGCTGGGCCTGAGAGAAATTTTTATCTCTCCCTCCCTTCTTATCTTTTTTATTCTATCTATAGCATATATATATATATATATATATATATATATATATATATATATATATAGAGAGAGAGAGAGAGAGAGAGAGAGAGAGAGAAATATTTATCTCTCCCTCCCTGCTTTTTCTGATAAGTTCCTTTTTGTTAATTTTTTATTTTTTATTTTTTATTTTTTTTTTTGAGACAGAGTCTCACTTTTGGTGCCAGGGCTAGAGTGCTATGGCTTCAGCTTAGCTCACAGCAACCTCAAACTCCTGGGCTCAAGTGATCCTTCTGTCTCAGTCTCCCGAGTAGCTGGGACTACAGACATGCACCACCATGCCCGGCTTATTGTGTGTGTGTGTGTGTGTGTGTGTGTGTGTGTGTGTGTGTTTAGTTGGCCAATTAATTTCTTTCTATTTATAGTAGAGACGGTCTTGCTCTTGCTCAGGCTGGTTTTGAACTCCTGACCTTGAGCAATCCACCCGCCTCGGCCTCCCAGAGTGCTAGGATTATAGGCATGGGCCACCACGCCCAACCCCTTTTGCTTAATTTTTTTTGTTTGTTTGTTTTTTTTTTTTTTTTTTTTGAGACAGAGTCTCACTTTGTTGCCCAGGCTAGAGTGAGTGCCGTGGCGTCAGCCTGGCTCACAGCAACCTCAATCTCCGGGGCTCAGCGATCCTTCTGCCTCAGCCTCCCGAGTAGCTGGGACTACAGGCATGCGCCACCATGCCCGGCTAATTTTTTTTTTGTATATATATTTTTATTTTTATTTTTTTTTCTTTTTTTTTTTGTTTTTTTGTTTTTTTAGACACTTCTTAGAAGTCAAGTATATATATTTTTAGTTGGTCAATTAATTTATTTCTATTTTTGGTAGAGACGGGGTCTCGCTCAGGCTGGTTTCGAACTCCTGACCTTGAGCAATCCGCCCGCCTCGGCCTCCCAAAGTGCTAGGATTACAGGCGTGAGCCACAGCGCCCGGCCCTTAATTTTTAATTATTATGGTACCTAATATTTGTATAGTTTTCGGGTGAGTGACAGGGTCTGTCTCCCTCTATCGAACAGGGTACACTGCATCCTTGGTCACTGCAACCTCAAACACCTGGGCTCCATCGATCCTCTTGCCTCAACCTCACGAGTCTCTAGGACTACAGCCGTTTGCCACCATACTTGCCTGATGCTGCTTCTCTCTCTCTCTCTCTCTCTCTCTCTCTCTCTCTCTCTCTCTCTCTCCCCCCCCCCCTCTCTCTCATTAATTTATTTTATTTGATTTTATTTTAGCCTGGTCAAGTGGAGCAGTGGGAGTGGAGAAGAAACAAAGGGATCTGTAACTGGTTCTGATCAATGAGCAATTCTTTCTTTCTTTCTTTCTTTCTTTCTTTCTTTCTTTCTCTCTCTCTCTCTCTCTCTCTCTCTCTCTCTCTCTCTCTCTCTCTCTCTCTCTCTCTCTCTCGATCTTCTCCAGCTCCTGAACTTGGATGATCCCTGTGCATCGGTCTCCCAACGCGCTAGGACTACAGGAGTGAAGCATAGTGTTCCAGGATAACCCTCATAATCTTTATAGGGTACACGTGATGCTTTGTGATACAGGCATACAATGTGAATTAATTGACTCAGGGTAATAGGGGGGATCCGTCACCTCAGGCAGCTAACATTTCTTTGTGTTGGGAACATTCCGATCTTTGGAGTTGTTTCACATTATACCCTACCTGACTGATGGTTCATTCGAGTCACTTTTTGATTTTTGGTTTGGTTTTCTTTTTGAGTCAGAGTCTCACTCTGTTGCCTGGACTAGAGTGCCGTGGCTTCCCAAACCTAGCTTCCCAAGAGGTTCCTTTGGTTTTGCACGTTTCTGTCTGATGACGTGAAAGAAGGAATGGAGACAGAAGTCAGCCATGGTTCTATGACATTGGGGAGCGTATTGAACAATGCGGAACGGTGCACGGAAAAATTGTTAAGGCGGTCGGTTTATGAAATATCTGTTTCACTGCAGCTTAAAGACCATTGACGATGCCACACATAAACACACCGGTATATAAAGATCCATGAGCTAAAATGTCCCTCGCGGCCATAGGTGTTGTGGCACAATAACTGGCCATGAACTCCAAATGTCCAACCGGTGGTTAATGGTTAACTAGTTGATGGGCCAGCTAGACTACAAAACAGAGAGACAGAGACACAGAGAGAGAGAGAGAGAGAGAGAATAATTCAGGAGTTGGTCACAAACAGAATGTCTCCAGGAGGAAATAAATTTTTCCAGGGAGGGAGCATGTGCCCCAGGCACTGGCTAGCCTCCTCCACCCCCACCCTCACTCTTGCTCAGGCTGGTGTGGAACTCATGACCTTGAGCTGCCCTCCTAACTCGGCCTCCCCGAGTGCTAGGATCACAGGCCTGAGCCACCGCCCTGGACCAGCCAAAATGTTGTTTTGAGCCTCACACAACACAGTAACCAAGGAACCCGCCGCCATGATGATGCTTCTTAGGGATCTATTTAGGCCTGGGTTACTTGTGACTCTCACTCAGCCTGCCTCCTTGTGTGTCTGAGGAGAACGGTGTTTGTCACAATGATCTTCACCCTACCGGATGCTTCTGGTAAAATTGACAGGAAATCTTAAGTGTGAGAGCACCGGCTAGACAGAAAATACATGTTCCTGCTCCATTGTTCTTCCTCCTCCTTTCTATCTGAATCTCTGAGCTCGCTTTCATTCACTTCAGATTTTCCAGGGTCTCTGGTTACCTCCTCTCCTTCTCCTCCTCTCGCATTGGGTCTGATGGGAAGGAAAAAAGGAAAAAAAAAAACATACCGAAAGAAAGCGGAACAACATCGGTGTCCGAAGACGCCGATCAAACATTGCCCACGAGCCGGCATTCCCTGTGCCAGTAAAGCGGAGAGGGCCGGCCGTCCTGAGGATGTGAGGGGCCCGGACAACATTGGACGGTCACCCCTAAAGTGTACAAAGCACACAGACGATGGCACGTGTGATTTCACTAAAGAGAACAATCAGTGACCTCTTTGCCCAGTTTGGCCTTAGCATACGAAAGGGAGGCAGAGGTGGAACAGGATGCTCGATTTTTTTACTCTGGAAACAGATGCTGGGCACTGAACTGACAACACCGGAATTTCTTACCCTCCTGGATATTCACACAGGCTCAGGGGAGGCCAAAATATAAAAACACAAAAAGGGATACTGAGCCTATAAGGTATGCCTAACACTCGGATTTTATGTTCTCTTGCCTTTTCACACCTGAGTGACACACAATAGCAAAGGATGGACACAGGCTTCCAAAAGGGTTGTCTGGGGCCCCTTTCCTTTCTTTTTTTTTTTTTTTTTTTTTTTGAGACAGAGTCTCGCTTTGTTGCCCAGGCTAGAGTGAGTGCCGTGGCGTCAGCCTAGCTCACAGCAACCTCAAACTCCTGGGCTCGAGTGATCCTTCTGCCTCAGCCTCCCGGGTAGCTGGGACTACAGGCATGTGCCACCATGCCCGGCTAATTTTTTATATATATATCAGTTGGCCAATTAATTTCTTTCTATTTATAGTAGAGACGGGGTCTCGCTCTTGCTCAGGCTGGTTTCGAACTCCTGACCTTGAGCAATCCGCCCGCCTCGGCCTCCCAAGAGCTAGGATTACAGGCGTGAGCCACAGCGCCCGGCCCTGCGGCCCCTTTCCTTTCTTAACCTTAGAAGACCTTAATTATTTGTGCCCTGAATCTGATGTTCAAATTATCCTCGTGGCCAAAGCGTTTGCGTGGCACGTGATAGGGAAAGAAGAGTACACCACCCGAATAGATGAGAAGGAATGGCAGTACTGCTGAAATTCCGAGTAGCACCTATTAGAATCCCAATTAGTCCCTAGGATGAGTTCAAAGAAGAGATCTAAATTTCTGACGCTATGACCCCAAAAGACATTAGATGAAAAAAAAAAAATGAAAAATAAAAACAAGAACTCCATCATCCTAGCACCTTGGGAAGCCTGGGTGAGAGGATCGCTGGAGGCCAGGAGTTTGAGGTGGCAGTGAGCTATGATGATGCCACTGTCCTTTAGCCTGGGAACCAGAGTGAGAGCCTGCCAAAAGAAGAGAAAAGAAAAGAAAAAGAGGGGGGGGGAGAAGGGAGAGAGAGAGAGAGAGAGAGAGAGAGAGAGAGAGAGAGAGAGAGAGAGAGAGAGAGAGAGAGAGATCCATTGCATTTCCTACCCTTTAGGTGACTAGGCCTCAGCAGGGTGATGTGAATTGACAAAGTTCACGTTGCTAACAAATAAAACGCTGGGATTCAAACTCTCAGTTGTCCCAATAAAGCATATCCCCCTACCCACCATACTGTGCCACCTCTGAGAGTATATACCCCACAGAGGAGAGCCGTGGAGGCCGTGCTTGGATAGACAGAGCCAACGGGTGGAGAACCTGGAGTCTGTGCTTTGCAGTCAGTGTAGAGGCACATGGAGCCATTCAAACTGCTTGTGAGGAAAAATACCACGTCCTAGGGAAACAGAGACATCTGCTATGGCCAGGTAAAATTTAGGAAAAGAAATGAAACGTCTCCTCCTCTGGCAGTGCTTTCTGGTCAGATACCGACCCGTTCGAGTCACAGATTCAAAACTTTCCCAAGTTCGTGGGATATAGCCTACTTAGGAAGATGATCGCTTCTGGGAAGGCACCAGCCCTACAGAACTACACAAACACGACAGAAACCCACTCGTCTCCGTTGTGGAAGACAAGATCAGCTTTTATGAAACCCACTAAACCCACACAAGAAGTAAAATAGGACCATACTGATAGATGCAATTTTAATCTTAGAGCAGCATGCGTGGTACTCCTTGTCGTCTTAGATACTGTCAACAGAAAGCATTCGGTGGATAAACAATCTTCAGCAGCTTTTCTGCGGAGATGAACCAACGTGTGTGTGTGTGTGTGTGTGTGTGTGTGTGTGTGTGTGTGTGTGAGGAGATGATAAATAATGAGGATTGAGGACCAGATAAATGACCAAAAAACCCACTTCGTGGTTCCTCAATACAAGCATTCATTTAAAGGGCATACTCGTACACCTAGGTGGAAAGTGCAAGCAGCTCAAAAAATAATAATAATAATAATAATAATTGCTGTGAGCCCCGGTTATGATATGGCAATAAGCGCTAGCCCTCGGAAGGTGTAAACCATATTCACTGTGGCTTACACCAATTTGGGATGTACAAAGATAAGCTTGAGCACCACCACCATCCAAAAATATGAACACCTAGCTAGCGATCCGGATCAGATGTAATAGAAAACAAAAAGCTCCCGCAGACACAAGAATGTGAGAACCCCAAAACACTGCAAAATAATTGAAAGAGTTTTATTGTGAGCCCAATGTCCGAGACCATGGCCCAGAGAGCTACACCCAAGAAGCCCTGCGCAAGTGGTCCCATTGTGGTGGGGCGGGTCACAGTTTAGCTTCATACGTTTTAGGGAGACAGGAATGACATGGGAAATCACAGATCGATATATGGAAGGGACATATTAGTCTGACCTGAAAAGGCAGGACATCTGGAAGTGGGGGGAGGGGGAGGCCAGGGTGCCCGGTGTACAGGTTTACAGCTGGGTTGAAAGATTCTTTGATTTGCAATTGATGAAAGAAATGAACTTCTGCCTAAAGGCTTGGAATGTTTTCAGTTAAGATAAGGATGTTTGCTAATCACAGGCCAGCTACCCGACATTTACCCAAAACTCAAGTGCTCTGTAGTGAAGCAAAGATGGTCCCTTCTTGTCTGGCTGACACTGGCACCGGTAGTTAGGTGTCACCTAGCTGCCACTTTGATCAGACATGGGGATGGGTAAAGTCAGGTGATGTTGGGAGCTTAAGAGTGGACCCCCCACCCCCACCCCAGGTGTGGAGGTCCGCTTTGGAATCTGCTGCGGTGTAGAACACGGTTCTTCCTGGGCCCGCCAGCCCCCGAGGCGGCTCTAGCCTCCAGCGGGTCTCCTTCCACCCCACCCACCCTGTTGTCCAAGGGAGGTGCCCCTCCTCCTGCTCCCTCCCTGCCTCCCCTCCCCCACCGTAGGCCTCTGCCCCGGTTTTCTTTTTTCTTTTTTTCTTTTCTTTTCCTTGTTTCTGTTTTATCTTGGTTTTTTTTTGTTTGTTTGTTTGTTTTTAGGTTTATGGAATATCGTTTAAAAATTTAAATCACAGAATGAATTCTAGAACAACTTGTGGCCTTTTATCATAGGCCGAGAACAATGTATTTACTCTTCCTGTGAATTTTCCTGTCCTGGAAGAAATGCAAAGTTGATCGTGACGGTTCCAAACCATCTTCCAGTTTCCCTGAGTCAGAAACACGGTGAACACGGTGTATTCGACCGTGTCTCTGTGTGCGTGCACGTGGGTGCCTGTACTTATTATTCCTTTTGGGCACCGCGCTCTTTGGTCTTACAGAGTGGGCCTTCCTTGGTCGTGGGCTGAGGCTGAACGGACTTAGCGATCGGATTTAAGGGACTTGACTACAGTAACCCGGGTCGGGGAAATTTTATTGATTCGAAAGTATACATTTCTAAATGAATAGGGTGAGTGACACATTCCCGCGGGGCCTCTGTCAGTGGATAGGTGTCCGGGGACGGTCCTCCTGCAGCTTGTTGTGGTAGCTCAACATTGACTAGAGGAAAATCATTCATTTCCCTAATGATCGTAGATGAGTCCGCTGAATTTTTTATGATGTCGTGGAAACATATAAAACACCCTGCGTACTTAACATAGCTGACCGCAAAGTTTCTCCCAGGCACACACTATTTAACATCATGAGTTTCCCAGTGTAATAGAGGGAATGGTCTAGGGAGAGGGAAAAAAAGACAGAAAGATTTTGTGTCCTTTTAAAACTTCCCCCCCACCCCCTGATTTTGGAAACTTGTAGTCTGGCCTCTATCCCCAAGAGGAGTTAAATCTTTTCTTAAAACTCCTGAGCGGTCCCCAGCCCCACAGGCCTTGTTTTTGGCCGAGCTGAGACCAGTGAAATGATTAACCACAATAATGGCTAAAGCGGAGAACCCTCCCTTTATGTATTTTTTAACATCTATTTGTTTATTTATTCATTCATTCATTCATTCATTTAATTTTTTGAAACTGAGTCTCTCTTTGTTGCCCAGGCTAGAGCGAGTGCCGTGGCGTCAGCCTAGCTCACGGCAACCTCAGGCTCCTGGGCTCAAGCGATCCTCCTGCCTCAGTCTCCCAAGTAGCTGGGACTACAGGCACGCGCCACCATGCCCGGCTAATTTTTTCTATATATACATTAGTTGGCCAATTAATTTCTTTCTATTTATAGTAGAGACGAGGTCTCGCTCTTGCTCGGGCTGGTTTCGAACTCCTGACCTCGAGCGATCCGTCCGCCTCGGCCTCCCAGAGTGCTAGGATCACAGGCGTGAGCCACCATGCCCGGCCAGAACCCTCCCTTTAAAAGCTCTGTATTTCTGCCTAGGCCTATGGTCAGGAAAGTTGGGGGTTTGAGATGAGAAGGTCTACCGTACTTCCTCCTTTGCCGGCAAAGTAGACTCCCTCTCTCTTTCCTCCTCCGACTGCTGGTCCTCCTCATTCGGCCTCGTGGACAAGTGACCGACGACCTTTTGGTAACACCAAGACTTATAAGTTATGTTATTGATTTTTGTTTTGCTTTTTATTTTTATTTTTTTCTGGGACAGGATTTCTTTCACTCTGTCATCTCCCAGGCCGCCATGGCCTGATCGTAGCTCACGGCAACCTCCAACTCCAGGGCTCAAGTGATCCTCTCCACCTCAGCCTTCTGAGTAGCTGGGACTGTAGGCAAATGCTGCCACACCCGGAGTCATTATTTTTTCCTTTTTTTTTTGGTACAGATGGGGTCTCACCGTGTTACCCAGGCTCATCTCCGACTCCTGGGCTCGAGCCGTGCTCCCATCTCTGCCTCCCGAGTCGCTGGGATCACAGGCGTGAGCCGCCAGGCCCAGCCAGATTATTTAAAGGCGAGCTGCTTGCTATCCTGATATGAAAACCCCAAATGAGCGAGTTTCAGGCACCAAACAGAGGGAGTCCCCACACTGCATCGTCACGATCATCGAGGACGGCTCACAAAAATGCTGGGATATGGGCACGCAGTGGTGATCAAGGGGATATATTCTAGTGGAATAGCAGACAGATAGAATTTCCCCAAAACACTAAATATCAGAAAGGCACAGCACTAAATGGCGGACAGACTTCCATTCCCTTGCGTCATGGTGGGCAGCTTAGTTTCTTCCTACTCCCACAGTCTGATTAAAGCCCGACCTAGAAAATGTCTACATCTGATCCAAATCTATCAAGACAATGGAAGGGGGGAAACTGAGGGAGGAATACAGGACAAGGAAGGAAGAAGCAAAACAAGGGAGAAGGGGAAAATGGAGGAGGTGGAGGAGGAGGAGGAGGAGGAGGAGGAGGAGGAGGACGGGGAGAAAACTGCCTCCCCTGCCTCCATGTTACCCAATAATAAATGAAGATTGGCCACTTCCCTCCTCTCCCACCCTCTAACTATGCCTGGAGGTGTATTGTACACCTATGGTCCAAAGAAATGTGCAGCTACTTATAATAATTGAAGAAATGCGGTATAATAGGTTTCTGTGTAGTGGGACGCCTGTCGAGGGCACTTACCGTGAATGGAGCTCGCAGGGTGGGAGGTTGCCCTGGGTGAGCCTGTGAGTTAGTAGTAAGGGGTCAGTGAATGTGAAGGCCTGGGACGTGACCGTACACTACTGTAGGTTTTATAAGCCCTGGACACCTAGGCCACCATAAATTTATCTTCAGAAATTTCTTTCTCCAATGATACGTGAATCTTAGCTTACTGTCAGTGTTTTCACTTCATAGAGTTTTCCATAGTTTTTAACTTTTGGACTCCTTTGTAACACCACGACTTAAAACACAAACACACTGCAATGACTATACACAGATATTTCCTTTCTTTGTGTCCTTATTTATTCTGTAAGCTTTCCCCTACTTTTCAAGTTTTTATTGTTCTGTTCACTTTTCTTTTTATTTATTTTCATTTTTATTTTATTTATTTATTTATTTATTTATTTATTTATTTATTTATTTATTTTTGAGACAGGGTCTCACTTTGTTGCCCAGGCTAGAGTGAGTGCCGTGGCGTCAGCATGGCTCACAGCAACCTCAAACTCCTGGGCTCAAGCAGTCCTCCTGCCTCAGCCTCCCAAGTAGCTGGGACTACAGGCATGCGCCACCATACCCGGCTAATTTTTTCTATATATATTAGTTGGCCAATTAATTTCTTTCTATTTATAGTAGAGACGGGGTCTTGCTCTTGCTCAGGCTGGTTTCGAACTCCTGACCTCGAGCAATCCGCCCGCCTCGGCCTCCCGGAGTGCTAGGATTACAGGCGTGAGCCACCGCGCCCGGCCTCATTTTTATTTTTTTTTGAGACAGAGTCTCACTTTGTTGCCCAGGCTAGAGTGAGTGCCGTGGCGTCAGCCTGGCTCACAGCAACCTCAACCTCCTGGACTCAAGCGATCCTCCTGCCTCAGCCTCCCAAGTAGCTGGGACTACAGGCATGCGCCGCCATGCCCGGCTAATTTTTCTTTCTCTATATATTACTTGGCCAATTAATTTCTTTCTATTTATAGTAGAGACGGGGTCTCGCTCTTGCTCGGGCTGGTTTCGAACTCCTGACCTCGAGCCATCCGTCCGCCTCGGCCTCCCAGAGTGCTAGGATTCCAGGCGTGAGCCACCGCACCCGGCCAGTTCCATTCACCGCTTTTCAAAGAGAGAGAGAGAGAGAGAGAGAGAAGAGAAGAGAAGAGAAGAGAAGAGATAGACACACATGAATATGTTTCCTAAGTCAACTAAGGAAGGGGGCCAAGTCAAGGTTCTCAGGGAGCCACCAATCATGAACTGGTCAGGCTCAGAATCAGTATTGCAGAGTGGCTGTGGACCCTGGGGACCTGGACGGACTACCTGGATGACACTCCCTTTTTGGTAACTTGGCAATTCATAAATACTCTTGTGGCCTGGCGCAGTAGCTCACGCCTGTAATCCTAGCACTCTGGGAGGCCGAGGTAGACGGATCGCTCGAGGTCAGGAGTTTGAAACCAGCCCGAGCAAGAGCGAGACCTCATCTCTACTATAAATAGAAAGAAATTAATTGGCCGACTAAAAGATATATAGTAAAAATTAGCTGGACATGGTGGTGCATGCCTGTCATCAATCCCAGCTACTAGGGAGGCTGAGGAAGAAGAATTGCTTGAGATCAGGAGTTTGAGGTTGCTGTGAGCTAGACTGACGCCACGGCACTCTAGCTGGGGCAACAGAGTGAGACTCTGTCTCAGAAATCAATCATTCAATCAATCAATCAATCCCCTTGTGCCTCAGCCTCTTCATCTGGAAATGGAAAAAAAAAAATAACACCACAGGGATATTGTGCAGAGTGAAAAAGCAAATGCAGGCAAAGCACACGTGTGGCAAACCTGAAGCCTTCAGTCGTGGTTACAGTAATTGTTATGGGATCATCTTCCTATGTTCTTTTAAAGATTGCTAGAACCTTCCAGAAGATGAGAATAGGCTCCTCCTGAGCAAGTCTCGGCTATAAAGTCTCAGGCACGTTGAGCATGTGGCACTGAAGGCGGTATAATAAACCTGATCCCATCCTGGAATATTATGTTCCTGTAGGACCCAAAATCATAGAAGGTATGAGAAATCCTACCTTGTATCAGTTTCACAAAAACCCCTATGATTGGGTACTCACACGTGCGCATGCGCGGGCGGACACACACACACACACACACACACACACACACACACAGCCCAAACTTTTTTTATTTTATTTATTTTATTTTATTTTATTTTATTTTTTTTTTTTTTTGAGACAGAGTCTCGCTTTGTTGCCCAGGCGTCAGCCTGCCTGGCTCACAGCAACCTCAATCTCCGGGGCTCAGCGATCCTACTGCCTCAGCCTCCCGAGTAGCTGGGACTACAGGCATGCGCCACCATGCCCGGCTAATTTTTTGTATATATATTTTTAGTTGGTCAATTAATTTATTTCTATTTTTGGTAGAGACGGGGTCTCGCTCAGGCTGGTTTCGAACTCCTGACCTTGAGCAATCCGCCCGCCTCGGCCTCCCAAAGTGCTAGGATTACAGGCGTGAGCCACCACGCCCGGCTTTATTTTTATTTTTTGAGACAGTCTGGCTCTGTTGCCTTGGCTAGAGTGCCGTGGCGTCAGCCTACCTCACAGCAACCTCTAACTCCTGGGCTCCAGTGACCCTCCTGCCTCAGCCTCCTGACTAGCTGGGACTACAGGCATCTGCCACCATGCCCAGCTAATTATATATATATATATATATATATTTTTTTTTTTTTCCTTAGTTGTCCAGATACTTTCTTTCTATTTTTAGTAGAGACAGGGTCTCACTCTTGCTCAGGCTGGTGTTGAACTCCTGATCTTGAGGGGCCCTCACACCTCAGGCTCCCAGAGTGCTAGGATTACAGGCCTGAACCACCGCCCCGGACCAGCCAAAACGTTGTTTTGAGCCTCACACAACACACTAACCAAGGAACCCACCGCCATGATGCTTCTTAGGGATCTATTTGGGCCCGGGTTACTTGTGACTCTCACTCAGCCTGCCTCCTTGTGTGTCCGAGGAGAACGGTGTTTGTCACAATGATCTTCACCCTACCGGATGCTTCTGGTAAAATTGACAGGAAATCTTAAGTGTGAGAGCACCGGCTAGACAGAAAATACATATTCCCGCTCCATTGTTCTTCCTCCTGCTTTCTATCTGAATCTCTGAGCTTGCTTTCATTCACTTCAGATTTGCCAGGGTCTCCGGTTACCTCCTCTCCCACCTGTGTCGCACTGGGTCTGATGGGAAGGAAAAAAGGAAAAAAACATATGGAAAGAAAGCGGAACAACATCGGTTTCTGAAGACGCCGATCAAACATTGCCCACGAGCCGGCATTCCCTGTGCCAGTAAAGCGGAGAGGGCCGGCCGTCCTGAGGATGTGAGGGGCCCGGACAACATTGGACGGTCACCCCTAAAGTGTACAAAGCACACAGACGATGGCACGTGTGATTTCACTAAAGAGAACAATCAGTGACCTCTTTGCCCAGTTTGGCCTTAGCATACGAAAGGGAGGCAGAGGTGGAACAGGATGCTCGATTTTTTTACTCTGGAAACAGATGCTGGGCACTGAACTGACAACACCGGAATTTCTTACCCTCTTGGATATTCACACAGGCTCAGGGGAGGCCAAAATATAAAAACACAAAAAGGGATACTGAGCCTATAAGGTATGCCTAACACTCGGATTTTACGTTCTCTTGCCTTTTCACACCTGAGTAACACGCAATAGCAAAGGATGGACACAGGCTTCCAAAAGGTTTGTCTGGGGCCCCTTTCCTTTCTTAACCTTAGGAGACCTTAATTATTTGTGCCCTGAATCTGATGTTCACATTATCCTCGTGGCCAAAGCGTTTGCGTGGCACGTGATAGGGAAAGAAGAGCACACCACCCGAATAGATGAGAAGGAATGGCAGTACTGCTGAAATTCCGAGGAGCACCTATTGGAATCCCAATTAGTCCCTAGGATGAGTTCAAAGAACAGATCTAAATTTCTGACGCTATGACCCCAAAAGACATTAGATGGGAAAAAAAAAAAAGAATGAAAAACAAAAACAAGAACTCCATCATCCTAGCACTTTGGGAAGCCTGGGTGAGAGGATCGCTGGAGGCCAGGAGTTTGAGGTGGCAGTGAGCTATGATGATGCCACTGCCCTTTAGCCTGGGAACCAGAGTGAGAGCCTGCCAAAAGAAGAGAAAAGAAAAGAAAAAGGGGGGGGGGCAGAGAGAGAGATCAATCTATCCATTGCATTTCCTACCCTTTAGGTGACTGGGCCTCAGCAGGGCGATGTGAATTGACAAAGTTCGCGTTGCTAACAAATAAAACGGTGGGGTTCAAACTCTCAGTTTTCCCAATGAAGCATATCCCCCTACCCACCATACTGTGCCACCTCTGAGAGTATATACCCCACAGAGGAGAGCCGTGGAGGCCGTGCTTGGATAGACAGAGCCAACGGGTGGAGATCCTGGAGTCTGTGCTTTGCAGTCAGTCAGTGTAGAGGCACATGGAGCCATTCAAACTGCTTGTGAGGAAAAATACCACGTCCTAGGGAAACAGAGACATCTGCTATGGCCAGGTAAAATTTAGGAAAAGAGGCCGGGCGCGGTGGCTCACGCCTGTAATCCTAGCTCTCTGGGAGGCCGAGGCGGGCGGATTGCTCGAGGTCAGGAGTTCGAAACCAGCCTGAGCAAGAGCGAGACCCCGTCTCTACTATAAATAGAAAGAAACTAATTGGCCAACTAATATATATAGAAAAAATTAGCCGGGCATGGTGGCGCATGCCTGTAGTCCCAGCTACTTGGGAGGCTGAGACAGAAGGATCGCTTGAGCCCAGGAGTTTGAGGTTGCTGTGAGCTAGGCTGACGCCACGGCACTCACTCTAGCCTGGGCAACAAAGTGAGACTCTGTCTCAAAAAAAAGAAAAGGAAAAAAAAAATTTAGGAAAAGAAATAAAACGTCTCCTCCTCTGGCAGTGCTTTCTGGTCAGATACCGACCCCTTCGATTCACAGATTCAGA
Source organism: Microcebus murinus (assembly GCF_040939455.1). Taxonomy (NCBI): domain Eukaryota; kingdom Metazoa; phylum Chordata; class Mammalia; order Primates; family Cheirogaleidae; genus Microcebus; species Microcebus murinus. The sequence goes on along the minus strand of NW_027438970.1, from coordinate 296,425 downwards.
TACATCCTTTAATGTAAGCGTGGTCGACAAGTCACTCTTTGCAACTTTCCCAAGTTCCTGGGATATACCCTACTTAGGAAGATGATCGCTTCTGAGAAGGCACCAGCCCTACAGAACTACACAAACATGACAGGAACCCACTCCTCTCCGTTGTGGAAGACAAGATCAGCTTTTATGAAACCCACTAACCCCACACAAGAAGTAAAATAGGACCATACTGATAGATGCAATTTTAATCTTAGAGCAGCATGCGTGGTACTCCTTGTCGTCTTAGATACTGTCAACAGAAAGCATTCGGTGGATAAACAATCTTCAGCAGCTTTTCTGCGGAGATGAACCAACGTGTGTGTGTGTGTGTGTGTGTGTGTGTGTGTGTGTGTGTGTGTGAGGAGATGATAAATAATGAGGATTGAGGACCAGATAAATGACCAAAAAACCCACTTCGTGGTTCCTCAATACAATCATTCATTTAAAAGGCATACTCGTACACCTAGGTGGAAAGTGCAAGCAGCTCAAAAAATAATAATAATAATAATAATTGCTGTGAGCCCCGGTTATGATATGGCAATAAGCGCTAGCCCTCGGAAGGTGTAAACCATATTCACTGTGGCTTACACCAATTTGGGATGTACAAAGATAAGCTTGAGCACCACCACCATCCAAAAATATGAACACCTAGCTAGCGATCCGGATCAGATGTAATAGAAAACAAAAAGCTCCCGCAGACACAAGAATGTGAGAACCCCAAAACACTGCAAAATAATTGAAAGACTTTTATTGTGAGCCCAATGTCCGAGACCATGGCCCAGAGAGCTACACCCAAGAAGCCCTGCGCAAGTGGTCCCATTGTGGTGGGGCGGGTCACAGTTTAGGGAGACAGGAATGACATGGGAAATCACAGATCGATGTATGGAAGGGACATATTAGTCTGACCTGAAAAGGCAGGACATCTGGAAGTGGGGGGAGGGGGAGGCCAGGGTGCCCGGTGTACAGGTTTACAGCTGGGTTGAAAGATTCTTTGATTTGCAATTGATGAAAGAAATGAACTTCTGCCTAAAGGCTTGGAATGTTTTCAGTTAAGATAAGGATGTTTGCTAATCACAGGCCAGCTACCGGACATTTACCCAAAACTCCAGTGCTCTGTAGTGAAGCAAACGGTTAAGCTTTGTCTTGCCTGGCCTTAGGCCCCTCAGCCATTCGCTATCTCATTGTTACAAAAAATGACTCCATCTGGGAGGGGCGTCTGACTTCCCCTGTCCTTGTGGCCCACAGCTCAGGTTTAAAGGTTTTCTGGGGTTCCCTGGGCCAATTAGGGGATGGGGGTCCATTCAGTCCGCTGGTGGTGGGGGCCGGGGAGCGGCTTAAGATTTTATTTGAGTTCGTAGACTCCAGAAATGGTGTTTCCCCAGGAAAGAAATAACGGAGTTCGTGACAAGCTCTTTTCATTCAGTTGGTCTGGGCCCCGAAGTCGTCTTCCCATCGCCACCCCTCCCCTCCCTTGCCCTCCCCTGGGGCCAGAGCCAGGGCGGAAAGGCCCGAGAGGAGAGGCGCGCGGGGGAGGTGCCACTCAGGCTCCTCCGGGCCCCACGGTAACCCTGCCGCTGCGACCGACCGCTTCGCCCGAGGAGGAGGCGGTGCCCAGGAAGTCGCGCTTCTGCCCCTGGGGTTTGCTGGCAGGCCGGGGGCAGGGTAGGAGCTCCGGGCCGAGAGGAAACCCCTAGCCTGGCCGCCCAGGTGGACCCGCCCCGGTGGAGCCCTTCCCCCACCCCTCCTCTCCCCACCTCCTTCCTCCCTTCACCCGCACGCGGCCCCGCCCCCGCACCGCGCTGACTGCGCGTGGGCGCTCGCCCTCAGCCAGCCGCCCGGGGCTTCTCTCGGCAGAGCCGCTCCGCTTTCAGCTGCGCCCCCGCCCTGCCCCGGGGGCTGCCTGCCCCTTTCAAGCCTGGGCCAGGGCCGGGGCACAGCGCATGGGGGAGGGGAGGGAGTGTGGGTCGGCCCCTTGAGACGTGTGTGTGTGTGTGTGTGTGTGTGTGTGTGTGTGTGTGTGTGTGCGCGCGCGCGCGCGTGTGGTGTGGTGGGGGCTAAATAGGTCAGTCGGTCTCCTATCTCAGGAAAACCCCCAAGCCCTTGTAGAACTGCCACCGCCCGCCGCTACCCGTGGGGGCTGGGACCTCACTTTGTGTCCTCCTCCTGGCCCAGTCCAAGGGTGCTGGGCTGCTAAACAGATCCCCCCCCGCCCCCCCCCCTCGTGGGAGAAAGGCAGAAAGGGCCCAGGCCTGACTGGCACTGGGTTGGACCCAACTACCCTAGGGTATGGACTTGTTAAAAATTTGTGATTGGATTTTGGATTAGAAGTTCATTTAGGTAATTTCACTAATGAATGTGCAGTAAAGAGTTTCATAATATATCTGTGAGGGTAGCAACCGAAAGAGAATCTGAAAGCCGACGAAATAGGAGAGGAAAGGTATATGAAGCTTCCTCACCACCTGAAGCCAACATTACAATCCAAGTCTTTCCAGAAATGGCAAAAACAGACAGACAGACAGACAAACAAACCAATGATAATGATAGTACTCTGCATAAGAGTCTGCTCATTATAGAAAGTACCCAGAGAAGGTTCACCTGCGTGTGATGAGTGGCATTCAGAAAAATGAGGCCTGTCGTGCAGGTCTGGGTGTGACTCCATATCCCCAGACATCCAGTGCCACCGGCAACATCTCTACATCTAACCCATATAACCTCAGAAGCAACAGGACACATTCTGGTCCCATACTCCCCTCGATGACATGACATTATTCTTGAATCCTCTCCTGTCTCAGACTCTCAAAGTTTCCTCCAGTGTGTTCACACAGATCAGACCTTTGGTCTGAGACCTCAGAGTTTCTATTCTTGGCCAGGCCACACGCTTGTACTTTGAGTGATCATTTAACTGACCCCTGTGGACCAGGGACAGCACTCATGCTTCCAAGGCAAAAGCCCAGAGGAAAAGCCACATATGACCCCCCTCCCCCTTTACATCTAGATAACCAAGACCAGGATTGTCTTAGCGCCAATGACTACTTGGAGACCAAAGGACGTTCACGAGGGACTGAGGAGGTGAGGAGGCGTGCCATCTGAACCTCAGAGAGAGAGAGAAAGAGAGAGAGAGAGAGAGAGAGGCTCAAGGCAGTGACCACAACCAGAGTCCTCACAGATATTTATTGAAGTATGATAATAGGGGAGGAGACAGGAATGAAGAAATAGGAGGAAGTTACTGAGAGGTTAATAATGCAAAGAAGGAACATAGGAGGTACAAGGTGTAGTTTCCTTCTGCTAGGAGACTTTTGCTGCTAATTGCGACCACATCTGTTGCTGTTTTCAGCAGGTGCTGTATGCAGTGCTGACATCCAAGATGCCCTGACGGCTTTTGCCTCAAGGGGTCTGACCCATAGTTTCCTACATAGAATCGACTTAAAACCATTCATGGTTATCATTGTATCTGACTGCACTCCCTATGAGTCGATATCCTTACTGGAGAAGGCAACAGTAAGAGGCACTGCACCTGGCCCCTTTGTCTTAATTTTTAATTATTAGGGTGCCTAATATTTGTATAGTTTTCAGGTGAGTGACAGGGTCTGTCTCCCTCTATCGAACAGGGTACACTGCATCCTTGGTCACTGCAACCTCAAACACCTGGGCTCCATCGATCCTCCTGCCTCAGCCTCACGAGTCGCTGGGACTACAGGCGTGTGCCACCATACTTGCTTCATGCTGCTTCTTCTCTCTCTCTCTCTCTCTCTCTCTCTCTGTCTCTCATTATTTTATTTGATTTTATTTTAGGCTGGTCAAGTGGAGCAGTGGGAGTGGAGAAGGAACCAAGGGATCTGTAACTGGTTCTCATCAATTAGTTGTAAACACCACTGCACTCAGAGCAATCTTTCTTCTTTCTTTCTTTCTTTCTTTCTTTCTTTCTTTCTTTCTTTCTTTCTTTCTTTCTTTCTTTCTTTCTTTCTTTCTTTCTTTCTTTCTTTGTCTCAAAATATTGATCAGGAACTTCTCCAGCTCCTGAACTTGGGTGATCCCTGTGCATCGGTCTCCCAATGTGCTAGGACACAGGAGTGAAGCACCGCACCCGGCCTCATAGTGTTCTAGGATAACCCTCATAATCTTTATAGGGTACACGTGATGTTTTGTGATACAGGCATATAATGTGAATTCATCGACTCAGGGTAATAGGGGGAATCCATCACCTCAGGCAGCTAACATTTCTTTGTGTCGGGAACATTCTGATTCCAGTCTTTGGAGTTGTTTCACATTATACCCTACCTGACTGATGGTTCATTCGAGTCACTTTTTTTTTTTTTTTTTTTTGAGACAGAGTCTCCCTTTGTTGCCCAGGCTAGAGTGAGTGCCGTGGCGTCAGCCTGGCTCACAGCAACCTCAATCTCCGGGGCTCAGTGATCCTACTGCCTCAGCCTCCCGAGTAGCTGGGACTACAGGCATGTGCCACCATGCCCGGCTAATTTTTTGTATATATATTTTTAGTTGGTCAATTAATTTATTTCTATTTTTGGTAGAGACGGGGTCTCGCTCAGGCCGGTTTCGAACTCCTGACCTTGAGCAATCCGCCCGCCTCGGCCTCCCAAAGTGCTAGGATTACAGGCGTGAGCCACCACGCCCGGCCCGAGTCACTTTTTTTGATTTCTGTTTTGTTTTGTTTTTGAGTCAGAGTCTCAATCTGTTGCCTGGACTAGAGTGCTGTGGCATCAACCTAGCTTCCCAAAAGGTTCTTGTGTTTTTGCATGTTTCTGTCTGATGACGTGAAAGAAGGAATGGAGACAGAAATCAGTGATGGTTCTATGACATTGGGGAGCGTATTGAACAACGCAGACGGTGCACTTAAAAATTGTTAAGGCGGTCGGTTTTATGAAATATCTGTTTTCATTGCAGCTTAAAAACCATTGACGATGCCACAAATAAACACACCGGTATATAAAGATCCATGAGCTAAAATGTTCCTCGGGGCCATAGGTGTTGTGGCAAAATAACTGGCCATGAACTCCAAATGTCCAACCGGTGGTTAATGGCTAACTAGATGATGGGCCAGCTAGACTATGAGAGAGAGAGAGAGAGAGAGAGAGAGAGAGAGAGAGAGAGAGAGAGAGAGACAGAGGGAGGGAGGGAGGGAGGGGGAGAGAGAGAGAGAGAGAGAGAGAGAGAGAGAACACATGTGCCCCAGGCACTGGCTATTCTCCTCCACCCCCACCCTTCTTAACCTTAGGAGACCTTAATTATTTGTGCCCTGATTCTGATGTTCAAATTATCCTTGTGGCCAAAGCGTTTGCATGGCATGTGATAAGGAAAGAAGAGTACACCACCCGAATAGATGAGAAGGAATGGCAGTACTGTTGAAATTCCGAGTAGCACCTATGTTTACACGCCGAGAATCCCAATTAGCCCCTAGGATGAGTTCAAAGAACAGATCTAAATTTCTGACGCTATGACCCCAAAAGACATTAGATGAAAAAAAAAAAAAATGAAAAACAAAAACAAGAACTCCATCATCCTAGCACTTTGGGAAGCCTGGGTGAGAGGATCGCTGGAGGCCAGGAGTTTGAGGTGGCAGTGAGCTATGATGATGCCACTGCCCTTTAGCCTGGGAACCAGAGTGAGAGCCTGCCAAAAGAAGAGAAAAGAAAAGAAAAAGAGAGGAGAGAGAGAGAGAGAGAGAGAGAGAGAGAGAGAGAGAGAGAGAGAGAGAGATCCATTGCATTTCCTACCCTTTAGGTGACTGGGCCTCAGCAGGGCGATGTGAATTGACAAAGTTCGCGTTGCTAACAAATAAAACGGTGGGTTTCAAACTCTCAGTTTTCCCAATAAAGCATATCCCCCTACCCACCATACTGTGCCACCTCTGAGAGTATATACCCCACAGAGGAGAGCCGTGGAGGCCGTGCTTGGATAGACAGAGCCAACGGGTGGAGATCCTGGAGTCTGTGCTTTGCAGTTCAGTCAGTGTAGAGGCACATGGAGCCAAACTGCTTGTGAGGAAAAATACCACATCCTAGGGAAACAGAGACATCTGCTATGGCCAGGTAAAATTTAGGAAAAGAAATAAAACGTCTCCTCCTCTGGCAGTGCTTTCTGGTCAGATACTGACCCCTTTGAGTCACAGATTCAGATACATCCTTTAATGTAAGCGTGGTCGACAAGTCACTCTTTGCAACTTTCCCAAGTTCCTGGGATATACCCTACTTAGGAAGATGATCGCTTCTGGGAAAGGACCAGCCCTACAGAACTACACAAACACGACAGAAACCCACTCCTCTCCGTTGTGGAAGTCAAGATCAGCTTTTATGAAACCCACTAACCCCACACAAGAAGTAAAATAGGACCATACTGATAGATGCAATTTTAATCTTAGAGCAGAATGCGTGGTACTCCTTGTCGTCTTAGATACTGTCAACAGAAAGCATTCGGTGGATAAACAATCTCTAGCAGCTTTTCTGCAGAGATGAACCAACCTGTGTGTGTGGGGGGGGGGGGAGATGATAAAAAATGAGGATTGAGGACCAGATAATTGACTGAAAAAAAAATACTTCCTGTTTCCTCAATACAAGCATTCATTTCAAGGGTATACCTGTATACCTAGGTGGAAAATGGAAGCAAGCTTTACAAAAAAAAAAAAAAAAAATCGCTGTGAGCCCCGTCAGAGGGTCCCTTCTTGTCTGGCTGACACTGGCAGCGGTAGTTAGGTGTCACCTAGTTGCCACTTTGATCAGACATGGGGATGGGTAAAGTCAGGTGATGTTGGGAGCTTAAGAGTGGACCCCACCCCCACCCCAGGTGTGGAGGTCAGCTTTGGAATCTGCTGCGGTGTAGAACACGGTTCTTCCTGGGCCCGCCAGCCCCGAGGCGGCTCTAGCCTCCAGCGGGTCTCCGTCCACCCCACCCACCCTGTTGTCCGCGGGAGGTGCCCCTCCTCCTGCTCCCTCCCTGCCTCCCCTCCCCCACTGTAGGCCTCTGCCCCGGTTTTTTTTTTTTTTTTTTTTCTTTTCCTTGTTTCTGTTTTATCTTGGTTTTTTTTTTTTTTGGTTTGTTTTTTTTTTAGGTTTATGGAATATCGTTTAAAAATTTAAATCACAGCCGGGTGCGGTGGTTCACGCCTGTAATCCTAGCTCTCTGGGAGGCCGAGGCGGGCGGATTGCTCGAGGTCGGGAGTTCGAAACCAGCCTGAGCAAGAGCGAGACCCCGTCTCTATTATAAATACAAATAAATTAATTGGCCAACTAATATATATAGAAAAAATTAGCCGGGCATGGTGGCGCATGCCTGTAGTCCCAGCTACTTGGGGAGGCTGAGGCAGGAGGATCGCTTGAGCCCAGGAGTTTGAGGTTGCTGTGAGCGAGGCTGACGCCATGGCACTCACTCTAGCCTGGACAACAAAGCGAGACTCTGTCTCAAAAAAAAAAAAAAAATTTAAATCACAGAATGAATTCTAGAACAACTTGTGGCCTTTTATCATAGGCCGAGAACAATGTATTTACTCTTCCTGTGAATTTTCCTGTCCTGGAAGAAATGCAAAGTTGATCGTGACGGTTCCAAACCATCTTCCAGTTTCCCTGAGTCAGAAACACGGTGAACGCGGTGTATTCGACCGTGTCTCTGTGTGCGTGCACGTGGGTGTCTGTACTTATTCCTTTTCGGCAAAGAGCTCTTTGGTCTTATAGAGTCGGCCTTCCTTGGTCATGGACTGAGGCTGAACGGACTTAGCGATCGGATTTAAGGGACTTGACTACAGTAACCCGGGTCGGGGAAATTTTATTGATTCGAAAGTATACATTTCTAAATGAATAGAGTGAGTGACACATTCCCGCGGGGCCTCTGTCAGTGGATAGGTGTCCGGGACGGTCCTCCTGCAGCTTGTTGTGGTAGCTCAACATTGACTAGAGGAAAATCATTCATTTCCCTAATGATCGTAGATGAGTCTGCTGAATTTTTTATGATGTCGTGGAAACATATAAAACACCCTTCGTACTTAACATAGCCGACCGCAAAGTTTCTCCCAGGCACACACTATTTAACATCATGAGTTTCCCAGTGTAATAGAGGGAATGTTCTAGGGAGAGGAAAAAAATAAAATAAAGGACAGAAAGATTTTGTGTCCTTTTAAAACTTCCCCCCCACCCCCTGATTTTGGAAACTTGTAGTCTGGCCTCTATCCCCAAGAGGAGTTAAATCTTTTCTTAAAACTCCTGAGCGGTCCCCAGCCCCACAGGCCTTGTTTTTGGCCGAGCTGAGACCAGTGAAATGATTAACCACAATAATGGCTAAAGCGGACTGGATTTTATGATTCTTGGGTTTTCTGATTCTAAGATAGGAAGGCTTTCTCATCTATCATCTCTGCCCCCCTTCTTTGTCTCTCTTCTTCCTGCTGCCCTTTCTTTATTCTTCCTACCCTCCTTCTTTCTTTCTCATTCTCTCCTTTCTCTCTCTTTTCTGCTTTCCTTCCTTCCTTCCTTCCTTCCTTCCTTCCTTCCTTCCTTCCTTCCTTCCTTCTTTCTCTCTGTGTCATTCTCTGCTTTCTCTCTCTGTCTCTCCTTTCTTCTTTCCATCTCTCCTTAGTTTTCCTTCTTTCTCTCTTTTCACTTCCTTCCTTTTCCTTTTTTTCTTTCTCTCCTTCCTTCTCCTCATTCTGTTTCTCTCTTCCTGTCTTCTCTTTCCTCCTGTCTTTCTTATCTCTTTTCTGTGTCTCTTTTTTCTGTCTTTTCTTTTTTTTTTTTTTTTTTGAGACAGAGTCTCACTTTGTTGCCCAGGCTAGAGTGAGTGCCGTGGCGTCAGCCTAGCTCACAGCAACCTCAAACTCCTGGGCTCGAGTGATCCTTCTGCCTCAGCCTCCCGGGTAGCTGGGACTACAGGCATGCGCCACCATGCCCGGCTAATTTTTTTATATATATATCAGTTGGCCAATTAATTTCTTTCTATTTATAGTAGAGACGGGGTCTCGCTCTTGCTCAGGCTGGTTTTGAACTCCTGACCTTGAGCAATCCGCCCGCCTCGGCCTCCCAAGAGCTAGGATTACAGGCGTGAGCCACAGCGCCCGGCCTTGTCTTTTCTTATTTACTGTTATCTTCTTTCTGACTTTCCCTCTCTATCTCTTTTCTCTCTCTCTCTCTCTCTCTCTCTCTCTCTCTCTCTCTCTCTCTCTCTCTGCTGTGTTGTGGCCAATGCAGAGATGGGTTTGGTGGACGATTTCTGTGCTTGGGTCGACCCATCCTTTCTTTGACCCGAGTACTACCCAGGCAGGAGCCTGCTTAGCTTCCCAGATCAGATGACATTGGGCGCGTTTGGGGTGGTGTGGCCGTAGAGTGACCCGTCGTTTCTCGATACCTTTTATTATTATTTTTTGCTTTTTTTTTAATTTTAATTTTAATTTTTATTTTTCTGGGGGCCCCCTCTCTGGGGCCCCAAGAGAGGGGGGCCCCAGAAGTCGCCCCTATTATTATTTTTTGTACTTCACTGCTCTGGCTAGAACTTCCAGAAGAATAATGTGGACTAGAAGTGGATAGAGCGGCCCTGACATCCGATCTTTCAAAATCGAGTGTGATGTTAGCGGTGGGCTTTCGACGTATGGCCTTTATCGTGTTGAGGAAGTTTCCTCGTGTTCCTAGTTAACTGAGTGTTTATATCACGAAGGGATGCTGAATTGTGCTCGATGTTTTTTCTGCCTGTATTGATATGATCGTGCTGTTTTCTTCCTTTATGTTATCATCCCGGTGTATTATTTTGACTGATTTTCTTTCTTTTTTTTTTTTTGTGAGACAGAGTCTCGCTTTGTTGCCCAGGCTAGAGTGAGTGCCGTGGCGTCAGCCTAGCTCACAGCAACCTCAAACTCCTGGGCTCAAGCGATCCTCCTGCCTCAGCCTCCCAAGTAGCTGGGACTACAGGCATTCGCCACCATGCCCGGCTAATTTTTTGTATATATATTAGTTGGCCAATTAATTTCTTTCTATTTATAGTAGAGACGGGGTCTCGCTCTTGCTCAGGCTGGTTTTGAACTCCTGACCTCGAGCAATCCGCCCGCCTCGGCCTCCCAGAGAGCTAGGATTACAGGCGTGAGCCACCGCGCCCGGCTTTGACTGATTTTCTTATGTCGAGCCGAGTTTCCCTTGTGGGATATCGCGTCCGTGGGGAGTAGGGGGACCGCGTGTGATGCCTTCCGGGGCCCTTCCGGACTCTGAAACGATGGTCTCCCGAGGGGTTGCCCCGTGGTTTTCGAGGACACGTCTGGTGGCCGGCGCCGGTCGTGTTCGGGCTCCCTCTGGCGGCCGCTTTTATACGAGGCTCCCGTCCTCCGAAGCTCCGGCGCGGCGGGCAAAGGAGGAGAAGGTCGGCGACGTGGCCGGGGCTGAGTTCCGGGAGGCGGGCAGCCTTCCCGGGTCCTTGCGGTTCGCGCCTGTGCGCCGGCCGGGAGGTCTGTGAGCCGGAGCTTGGGCCGGCAGGTCTATGAGGGGAGGTGGCTGGTGTTGCGTTTCCCGGCTCGGCCGCCCGGGCGGGTCGTGGGGCTGCCCGGGCGGGTCGACCAGCACGCCGCCGCGTCTTTGTCGACCCGACCCACCCCGAGGGGACCGTGGGGGCGGACGGGAGAGGGGTTTGTCCGGCGACCGGCCGGCCGCCGTCCCGTGCGCGTCCCTCTGCCTCGGCCTCGCTCTCCCTACCCGCTTTCCCGGGGCCGGCACGGGAGACGGGGACGGCCCCGTGAGGGGCACGCGTGGCTGGGGTCCTTGCCGTTGAGCCCCGGTACGTGGTTTCCTCCGATCGTGCTGTTTTCTTCCTTTATGTTATCGCCCCGGTGTATTATTTTGACTGATTTTATGTCGAGCCGCGTTTCCCTTGTGGGGACCGGCCGCCGGGTGGTGTGGGTGGCCGGCGAGGGCGACCCCGGCCGGGCCGCGGCCGCTCGTGGGCCCCGGTCGCCCGGTCCGGATGTCTCCTTCCCGGGTCCCCCTGCCGGGGGTGGCCGGCGAGGGCGACCCCGGCCGGGCCTCGGCCGCTCGTGAGGCCCGGCCGTCCCGTCCCGATGTCTTCTCGAGTCCCCCGCGTTGGGGCCGGAGATCGGCCCCCGGGCGGCCGGCGAGGGCGTCCCCGGACGGCGCCCGACCCTCTGCGCCACGGGGGCCCTCGGGGTCGACCAGATGTCCGTAAGTGCCCCGTGTCTGTCGGCACTGGGGACGTGTTGGGGACGGGTGGCCGCGTCTGGGTTCGTGGGGTCGGGCGTGGTCGAGCGGCTCTTCCCCGGCCCCCGCGCGGTGTTTTCCATCGCCTCGGATCGTCATCTTCGGCCTGCAGGTTAGTGCTGACACGCTGTCCTTTGGCGACTAGCGTCGAGGGAGTCGGGCCTCCAACGCGGCGAAAGGGCTCTGGGTTGCCGGGGATTTGGCGGCACCGCCCGGCCCTGTTCCCCTCGAGCCGGGACCCGCCTGGGCCCGCGCGCCGGCTCTGGGGCGTTGGAGTGTCCCGACGGCGGTGTGCCGCCTCCGGTCCGTCTCCGGACTCTCGAGGGGCACCCGCCCGGGGGCGTTTGCGGCAACCCTCCGCGGAACCGCTGGCTCCGCGCCGCGCGTGTCAGGCGTCCTCGTCCTCGGGTTGTCTGCCGCCCTCCTGGGAGGCGGGGCCGGTGAGGCTGAAGCGGGCCCCTCTGATCGCTGTCCTTGCCGGCCCGGCCGTCCTCCCTGCTGCTCTTTCCCCCCCTCCGTGGGGGGGACCTGATCGATGTGGTGACGTCGCGCTCTCCCGGGCCTTGGACCGCGTGCCAGGCGAGGGACGGACCGCTCTGGTGAGCGGGGACCGCTCTTCTCGTTCTGCTCGCGCGGCGGCTCGCCTCTCCTCCCCCGCCCGCGGGCGTCGGGTGGGAGGGCGGGACCGCAACGGTCGCTCGGCCCGACCTCGCTACCCCGCCCTGTGCCCCCGTGGCCTTGGCGGGGATCGTTGGCTCTGTTGACGCGGCGGGCAGCCCTCGCTCTCTGCCCCTCGTGGCTGTGGCTTTGCGGGCGTCCCTCCCCGTGGCGGGGGGGGTCTGTCCCGCTCGCCCGGTCGCGCGCCTTTTCGGCGCGTGGTTCCCGGGTCTGTGGCCCTCTGTGGTGCTCCTGGAGCGTACCGGGTCGGTCCCCAAAGGTGCCCGAGACCGAGCGGCGGCTGTCGTCCTCGTTCCCGGCGTCCCTCTCTGGTCGCTGCCGCAGTGTGCCGCGTCGTGTCCCCGAGCAGTCCTGAATCGGGGGGTCGAGGCGGTCGAGCCGACGGGCGTCACCCCGTGCCGCGCGGGCGGGCGGGGTGCCGCTCTGTCAGTCCCCACGGCGTGCGTGGTGGACCCGGAAAGGCGAGAGCGGCGCGGTCCGTGCTCTTCTCTCCCCGCTTTTTTTGGGGGAGGGTCGTCGCACCGGGCCGCGTGGGCGAATCGTGGTCGGGGGGACTGTCCCGGCGCCTCGGTGCCGGCCGGTCCCCCCGGTGGTGGCCCCTGCCGTGGCCTCCCTCGGCGAGCCCCCTCTTCCGTTACTGCGGGGGAGGGATTTTTCGCTCGGAGACGAGGCGGCTGGATGAGGGGGGGCCCCGACCGCGAACGCTCAGAGATTGCCGCGGGTGCTTGTCGTGCCCATACCGCAGACCCCCCCACCCTCCCGGGCGTGCGTGAACGCCTCTGCCGGGGCCCAGTCGGGGACGACCGAGGGACGGGGACGATCCGTCTTCGGCGAGAAAAATCTTCTCTAGCGATCCTGGAGGCGTGCCTCTTTGGGGTACCGGATCCCCCAGCCCGCCGCCTCTCTGCGCGTCGTCAGCCGCCGCCCCCGTGGCGGCCAGTTGTGCGTGGGCAGAGTTCCCTCCTCCCCGCCGGGGGAGGAAGGGGTCCGCCGGCCCCCGCGGTGGGGACCGAGCGCCACTCTTCATTCACGCCTACTGTGGCCCGCGCCTCCCCCCTCTGAGTCGGGGGAGGGTCACGCTGGGCCGGGGCCGGCGTTCCGGTCTCGAGGGCCGCTGTGCCGTGGGTCTCCGAGGGTCGCCCGGAGTGTGCTGGGGGAGCGGGGTGGGTTGCTGGAGCGCCGTCTCCGCGCCCCCTCCTCCCCCTCGCCAGCGAAGTGGTTTCTCCGCCCGCGCCCCCGTCGCCGGGCCGCGGTCGGATGGGCGCCCGTGGTTGGCGCGCGTGGGACCGCTCGCGTGGGGGCCGCCCGGCCTCGGTGTCGGTCCGTCGGGGCGTGGTGCCCCCCCCTCCGGGGTTGGGACCGGACGGGAGACGGATGAAGACGGTCTATTGGGCGCGTTGGCGGCGCTGGGCCTTGAAGGGACGGGGTCGCTCTCGGGATCCCCCGGTGGCGGGGCCGTGGCCCGCTGGTGGGTCGAGGGGTTGACTGGCGGTTAGGGCCGGCTGGCGTCACGGGCACGCCGCGGGACCGCTCCCGTGTGTTGGGGCGGTGGGATCCCGCGGCGTTGTTTTCCCGGTGGCCCGGTCGCGTCCGGGGTCTCCTCTCTCTCCCGCGGGCTTTTCGTGCCCCGCCCTGGTGGCTCTCGGCCTCTCGGAGGCGCCCGCTCCCCCCTCTCTCTTCTTCCCCACCCGCTGCCCGGCCGTCCCCCGGGGAGCGTTCGCCCGACCGCGCTGTGCCCGAACCTGACCTCGGCCGCGAGGGAGGGTGTCGCCCCGGCCGGCCACGGCCGTCGGCGGCGTCCCCCTGGCGCCGTGCCTCGGTTTGCACGGTCTGCGGGCCCCTCCGCGTGGCGGGGTGGAACGAACCCGAGGGGCGGGCGGTCGCGTGTGCGTTGAAGGGGGAGAGCTTTCCCGGGAGCGGCGTGCGACCGCGGCGGCGGTCGGGCCCCGGGCCCCGCGTGGCGCGCGGGGGTCGCCGAAGGCGTGCGGGCCTTGTCGTTCCGGGTGCTGCGGGACCGCTCTCGTGCGCGGA
>NW_027438970.1:240000-267500 GCF_040939455.1 Microcebus murinus | reverse complement strand
GCGGCGGGAGCAGTTGTCATCTTCTTCATCACCGTCATCGCCTCCATAAAAACACCGAATGATGTCTCTCTATCCACGAAAGGTGTCAGTTTGCCTCCAGATGATAAAGGAGCCTTTCTCTAGGTCGGGCGATGGAGTTTTCCAAGTCTGCGCTTGATCCTGGTGATGCCACACCCACCACCTTTATAGCCACCGGCGGGGTCGGCCATCCCGCCATACCACGCTTGGGCAACTATCCGGCCAGGAACGGTTGAGCCCTGGTGGCTTCCCTCCTGTTTGTCCCTGCTCCTAACTTAGGACCGACGGGAGGGGTCCTCGCATAGTATGCGCTTCTTCCAGCCGGCCTGCATTCGGCTTCCTCAAGCGTGCCTCCCGCCTCCCGCCTCCCGCCTCCCTCCTCCCGTCAGGGCCTGCCTCTTTCCTCTTGCCACCTCTTCCCAGCTTCGCCACTCCTTTGCTTGCCTTACACTCTCTGCCCAGGGCGAAGAAAGTGCCGTCGGTGGAGATGGCGGTGGCAGTGGTGACACTGACTCTCTTGAGAAGAAATGAATGTCTATCTATCTATTTATTTACACACAGGTGCACACACACGGCAAGCAAGCTCACCATATATACCGCTTATTCTCATTTGGGCGATCTTTCTTCACTGATCTCCACAGAGTCCAGTAGCCTACAAAGTAAATAAAGTCCTCAGAATCATACTCACATCCTCATGGTAATATCCATTTCTCTCTCTCTCTCTCTCTCTCTCTCTCTCTCTCTCTCTCTCTCTCTCTCTCTCTCTCCCTACCTCCCCCCCATATATATATGTGAATTTCTCTCTAAATATAATTTATCTCTCTCTATATATAAATTTTTCTCTCTATATATATAAATATATATTTATATATAAATAAAGTCCTCAGAATATATATATATATATATATAGATAGATAGAGAGAGAGAGAGAGAGAGAGAAATTTTTTTTTGAGACAGAGTCTCACTTTGTTGCCCAGGCTAGAGTGAGTGCCATGGAGTCAGCCTAGCTCACGGCAACCTCAACCTCCTGGGCTCAAGCAATACTCCTGCCTCAGCCTCCCGAGTAGCTGGGACTACAGGCATGTGCCGCCATGCCCGGCTAATTTTTCTTTCTCTATATATTACTTGGCCAATTAATTTCTTTCGATTTATAGTAGACATGGGGTCTTGCTCTTGCTCGGGCTGGTTTGAACTCCTGACCTCGAGCAATCCTCCCGCTTCGGCCTCCCAGAGAACTAGGATTACAGGTGTGCTGGGCCTGAGAGAAATTTTTATCTCTCCCTCCCTTCTTATCTTTTTTATTCTATCTATAGCATATATATATATATATATATATATATATATATAGAGAGAGAGAGAGAGAGAGAGAGAGAGAGAGAAATATTTATCTCTCCCTGCTTTTTCTGATAAGTTCCTTTTTGTTAATTTTTTATTTTTTATTTTTTTTTTGAGACAGAGTCTCACTTTTGGTGCCAGGGCTAGAGTGCTATGGCTTCAGCTTAGCTCACAGCAACCTCAAACTCCTGGGCTCAAGTGATCCTTCTGTCTCAGTCTCCCGAGTAGCTGGGACTACAGACATGCACCACCATGCCCGGCTTATTGTGTGTGTGTGTGTGTGTGTGTGTGTTTAGTTGGCCAATTAATTTCTTTCTATTTATAGTAGAGACGGTCTTGCTCTTGCTCAGGCTGGTTTTGAACTCCTGACCTTGAGCAATCCACCCGCCTCGGCCTCCCAGAGTGCTAGGATTATAGGCATGGGCCACCACGCCCAACCCCTTTTGCTTAATTTTTTTTGTTTGTTTTTTTTTTTTTTTTTTTTTTTTTTTGAGACAGAGTCTCACTTTGTTGCCCAGGCTAGAGTGAGTGCCGTGGCATCAGCCTGGCTCACAGCAACCTCAATCTCCGGGGCTCAGCGATCCTTCTGCCTCAGCCTCCCGAGTAGCTGGGACTACAGGCATGCGCCACCATGCCCGGCTAATTTTTTTTTTGTATATATATTTTTATTTTTATTTTTTTTTCTTTTTTTTTTTTGTTTTTTTGTTTTTTTAGACACTTCTTAGAAGTCAAGTATATATATTTTTAGTTGGTCAATTAATTTATTTCTATTTTTGGTAGACACGGGGTCTTGCTCAGGCTGGTTTCGAACTCCTGACCTTGAGCAATCCGCCCGCCTCGGCCTCCCAAAGTGCTAGGATTACAGGCGTGAGCCACAGCGCCCGGCCCTTAATTTTTAATTATTATGGTACCTAATATTTGTATAGTTTTCGGGTGAGTGACAGGGTCTGTCTCCCTCTATCGAACAGGGTACACTGCATCCTTGGTCACTGCAACCTCAAACACCTGGGCTCCATCGATCCTCTTGCCTCAACCTCACGAGTCTCTAGGACTACAGCCGTTTGCCACCATACTTGCCTGATGCTGCTTCTCTCTCTCTCTCTCTCTCTCTCTCTCTCTCTCTCTCTCTCCCCCTCTCTCTCATTAATTTATTTTATTTGATTTTATTTTAGCCTGGTCAAGTGGAGCAGTGGGAGTGGAGAAGAAACAAAGGGATCTGTAACTGGTTCTGATCAATGAGCAATTCTTTCTTTCTTTCTTTCTTTCTTTCTTTCTTTCTTTCTTTCTTTCTCTCTCTCTCTCTCTCTCTCTCTCTCTCTCTCTCTCTCTCTCTCTCTCTCTCTCTCTCTCTCTCTCTCGATCTTCTCCAGCTCCTGAACTTGGATGATCCCTGTGCATCGGTCTCCCAACGCGCTAGGACTACAGGAGTGAAGCATAGTGTTCCAGGATAACCCTCATAATCTTTATAGGGTACACGTGATGCTTTGTGATACAGGCATACAATGTGAATTAATTGACTCAGGGTAATAGGGGGGATCCGTCACCTCAGGCAGCTAACATTTCTTTGTGTTGGGAACATTCCGATCTTTGGAGTTGTTTCACATTATACCCTACCTGACTGATGGTTCATTCGAGTCACTTTTTGATTTTTGGTTTGGTTTTCTTTTTGAGTCAGAGTCTCACTCTGTTGCCTGGACTAGAGTGCCGTGGCTTCCCAAACCTAGCTTCCCAAGAGGTTCCTTTGGTTTTGCACGTTTCTGTCTGATGACGTGAAAGAAGGAATGGAGACAGAAGTCAGCCATGGTTCTATGACATTGGGGAGCGTATTGAACAATGCGGAACGGTGCACGGAAAAATTGTTAAGGCGGTCGGTTTATGAAATATCTGTTTCACTGCAGCTTAAAGACCATTGACGATGCCACACATAAACACACCGGTATATAAAGATCCATGAGCTAAAATGTCCCTCGCGGCCATAGGTGTTGTGGCACAATAACTGGCCATGAACTCCAAATGTCCAACCGGTGGTTAATGGTTAACTAGTTGATGGGCCAGCTAGACTACAAAACAGAGAGACAGAGACACAGAGAGAGAGAGAGAGAGAGAGAATAATTCAGGAGTTGGTCACAAACAGAATGTCTCCAGGAGGAAATAAATTTTTCCAGGGAGGGAGCATGTGCCCCAGGCACTGGCTAGCCTCCTCCACCCCCACCCTCACTCTTGCTCAGGCTGGTGTGGAACTCATGACCTTGAGCTGCCCTCCTAACTCGGCCTCCCCGAGTGCTAGGATCACAGGCCTGAGCCACCGCCCTGGACCAGCCAAAATGTTGTTTTGAGCCTCACACAACACAGTAACCAAGGAACCCGCCGCCATGATGATGCTTCTTAGGGATCTATTTAGGCCTGGGTTACTTGTGACTCTCACTCAGCCTGCCTCCTTGTGTGTCTGAGGAGAACGGTGTTTGTCACAATGATCTTCACCCTACCGGATGCTTCTGGTAAAATTGACAGGAAATCTTAAGTGTGAGAGCACCGGCTAGACAGAAAATACATGT
The DNA here is from genome assembly GCF_040939455.1 of Microcebus murinus. Lineage (NCBI taxonomy): Eukaryota > Metazoa > Chordata > Mammalia > Primates > Cheirogaleidae > Microcebus > Microcebus murinus. The sequence goes on along the minus strand of NW_027438970.1, from coordinate 263,592 downwards.
TCCTGCTCCATTGTTCTTCCTCCTCCTTTCTATCTGAATCTCTGAGCTCGCTTTCATTCACTTCAGATTTTCCAGGGTCTCTGGTTACCTCCTCTCCTTCTCCTCCTCTCGCATTGGGTCTGATGGGAAGGAAAAAAGGAAAAAAAAAAACATACCGAAAGAAAGCGGAACAACATCGGTGTCCGAAGACGCCGATCAAACATTGCCCACGAGCCGGCATTCCCTGTGCCAGTAAAGCGGAGAGGGCCGGCCGTCCTGAGGATGTGAGGGGCCCGGACAACATTGGACGGTCACCCCTAAAGTGTACAAAGCACACAGACGATGGCACGTGTGATTTCACTAAAGAGAACAATCAGTGACCTCTTTGCCCAGTTTGGCCTTAGCATACGAAAGGGAGGCAGAGGTGGAACAGGATGCTCGATTTTTTTACTCTGGAAACAGATGCTGGGCACTGAACTGACAACACCGGAATTTCTTACCCTCCTGGATATTCACACAGGCTCAGGGGAGGCCAAAATATAAAAACACAAAAAGGGATACTGAGCCTATAAGGTATGCCTAACACTCGGATTTTATGTTCTCTTGCCTTTTCACACCTGAGTGACACACAATAGCAAAGGATGGACACAGGCTTCCAAAAGGGTTGTCTGGGGCCCCTTTCCTTTCTTTTTTTTTTTTTTTTTTTTTTGAGACAGAGTCTCGCTTTGTTGCCCAGGCTAGAGTGAGTGCCGTGGCGTCAGCCTAGCTCACAGCAACCTCAAACTCCTGGGCTCGAGTGATCCTTCTGCCTCAGCCTCCCGGGTAGCTGGGACTACAGGCATGTGCCACCATGCCCGGCTAATTTTTTATATATATATCAGTTGGCCAATTAATTTCTTTCTATTTATAGTAGAGACGGGGTCTCGCTCTTGCTCAGGCTGGTTTCGAACTCCTGACCTTGAGCAATCCGCCCGCCTCGGCCTCCCAAGAGCTAGGATTACAGGCGTGAGCCACAGCGCCCGGCCCTGCGGCCCCTTTCCTTTCTTAACCTTAGAAGACCTTAATTATTTGTGCCCTGAATCTGATGTTCAAATTATCCTCGTGGCCAAAGCGTTTGCGTGGCACGTGATAGGGAAAGAAGAGTACACCACCCGAATAGATGAGAAGGAATGGCAGTACTGCTGAAATTCCGAGTAGCACCTATTAGAATCCCAATTAGTCCCTAGGATGAGTTCAAAGAAGAGATCTAAATTTCTGACGCTATGACCCCAAAAGACATTAGATGAAAAAAAAAAAATGAAAAATAAAAACAAGAACTCCATCATCCTAGCACCTTGGGAAGCCTGGGTGAGAGGATCGCTGGAGGCCAGGAGTTTGAGGTGGCAGTGAGCTATGATGATGCCACTGTCCTTTAGCCTGGGAACCAGAGTGAGAGCCTGCCAAAAGAAGAGAAAAGAAAAGAAAAAGAGGGGGGGGGAGAAGGGGAGAGAGAGAGAGAGAGAGAGAGAGAGAGAGAGAGAGAGAGAGAGAGAGAGAGAGAGAGAGAGATCCATTGCATTTCCTACCCTTTAGGTGACTAGGCCTCAGCAGGGTGATGTGAATTGACAAAGTTCACGTTGCTAACAAATAAAACGCTGGGATTCAAACTCTCAGTTGTCCCAATAAAGCATATCCCCCTACCCACCATACTGTGCCACCTCTGAGAGTATATACCCCACAGAGGAGAGCCGTGGAGGCCGTGCTTGGATAGACAGAGCCAACGGGTGGAGAACCTGGAGTCTGTGCTTTGCAGTCAGTGTAGAGGCACATGGAGCCATTCAAACTGCTTGTGAGGAAAAATACCACGTCCTAGGGAAACAGAGACATCTGCTATGGCCAGGTAAAATTTAGGAAAAGAAATGAAACGTCTCCTCCTCTGGCAGTGCTTTCTGGTCAGATACCGACCCGTTCGAGTCACAGATTCAAAACTTTCCCAAGTTCGTGGGATATAGCCTACTTAGGAAGATGATCGCTTCTGGGAAGGCACCAGCCCTACAGAACTACACAAACACGACAGAAACCCACTCGTCTCCGTTGTGGAAGACAAGATCAGCTTTTATGAAACCCACTAAACCCACACAAGAAGTAAAATAGGACCATACTGATAGATGCAATTTTAATCTTAGAGCAGCATGCGTGGTACTCCTTGTCGTCTTAGATACTGTCAACAGAAAGCATTCGGTGGATAAACAATCTTCAGCAGCTTTTCTGCGGAGATGAACCAACGTGTGTGTGTGTGTGTGTGTGTGTGTGTGTGTGTGTGTGTGTGTGAGGAGATGATAAATAATGAGGATTGAGGACCAGATAAATGACCAAAAAACCCACTTCGTGGTTCCTCAATACAAGCATTCATTTAAAGGGCATACTCGTACACCTAGGTGGAAAGTGCAAGCAGCTCAAAAAATAATAATAATAATAATAATAATTGCTGTGAGCCCCGGTTATGATATGGCAATAAGCGCTAGCCCTCGGAAGGTGTAAACCATATTCACTGTGGCTTACACCAATTTGGGATGTACAAAGATAAGCTTGAGCACCACCACCATCCAAAAATATGAACACCTAGCTAGCGATCCGGATCAGATGTAATAGAAAACAAAAAGCTCCCGCAGACACAAGAATGTGAGAACCCCAAAACACTGCAAAATAATTGAAAGAGTTTTATTGTGAGCCCAATGTCCGAGACCATGGCCCAGAGAGCTACACCCAAGAAGCCCTGCGCAAGTGGTCCCATTGTGGTGGGGCGGGTCACAGTTTAGCTTCATACGTTTTAGGGAGACAGGAATGACATGGGAAATCACAGATCGATATATGGAAGGGACATATTAGTCTGACCTGAAAAGGCAGGACATCTGGAAGTGGGGGGAGGGGGAGGCCAGGGTGCCCGGTGTACAGGTTTACAGCTGGGTTGAAAGATTCTTTGATTTGCAATTGATGAAAGAAATGAACTTCTGCCTAAAGGCTTGGAATGTTTTCAGTTAAGATAAGGATGTTTGCTAATCACAGGCCAGCTACCCGACATTTACCCAAAACTCAAGTGCTCTGTAGTGAAGCAAAGATGGTCCCTTCTTGTCTGGCTGACACTGGCACCGGTAGTTAGGTGTCACCTAGCTGCCACTTTGATCAGACATGGGGATGGGTAAAGTCAGGTGATGTTGGGAGCTTAAGAGTGGACCCCCCACCCCCACCCCAGGTGTGGAGGTCCGCTTTGGAATCTGCTGCGGTGTAGAACACGGTTCTTCCTGGGCCCGCCAGCCCCCGAGGCGGCTCTAGCCTCCAGCGGGTCTCCTTCCACCCCACCCACCCTGTTGTCCAAGGGAGGTGCCCCTCCTCCTGCTCCCTCCCTGCCTCCCCTCCCCCACCGTAGGCCTCTGCCCCGGTTTTCTTTTTTCTTTTTTTCTTTTCTTTTCCTTGTTTCTGTTTTATCTTGGTTTTTTTTTGTTTGTTTGTTTGTTTTTAGGTTTATGGAATATCGTTTAAAAATTTAAATCACAGAATGAATTCTAGAACAACTTGTGGCCTTTTATCATAGGCCGAGAACAATGTATTTACTCTTCCTGTGAATTTTCCTGTCCTGGAAGAAATGCAAAGTTGATCGTGACGGTTCCAAACCATCTTCCAGTTTCCCTGAGTCAGAAACACGGTGAACACGGTGTATTCGACCGTGTCTCTGTGTGCGTGCACGTGGGTGCCTGTACTTATTATTCCTTTTGGGCACCGCGCTCTTTGGTCTTACAGAGTGGGCCTTCCTTGGTCGTGGGCTGAGGCTGAACGGACTTAGCGATCGGATTTAAGGGACTTGACTACAGTAACCCGGGTCGGGGAAATTTTATTGATTCGAAAGTATACATTTCTAAATGAATAGGGTGAGTGACACATTCCCGCGGGGCCTCTGTCAGTGGATAGGTGTCCGGGGACGGTCCTCCTGCAGCTTGTTGTGGTAGCTCAACATTGACTAGAGGAAAATCATTCATTTCCCTAATGATCGTAGATGAGTCCGCTGAATTTTTTATGATGTCGTGGAAACATATAAAACACCCTGCGTACTTAACATAGCTGACCGCAAAGTTTCTCCCAGGCACACACTATTTAACATCATGAGTTTCCCAGTGTAATAGAGGGAATGGTCTAGGGAGAGGGAAAAAAAGACAGAAAGATTTTGTGTCCTTTTAAAACTTCCCCCCCACCCCCTGATTTTGGAAACTTGTAGTCTGGCCTCTATCCCCAAGAGGAGTTAAATCTTTTCTTAAAACTCCTGAGCGGTCCCCAGCCCCACAGGCCTTGTTTTTGGCCGAGCTGAGACCAGTGAAATGATTAACCACAATAATGGCTAAAGCGGAGAACCCTCCCTTTATGTATTTTTTAACATCTATTTGTTTATTTATTCATTCATTCATTCATTCATTTAATTTTTTGAAACTGAGTCTCTCTTTGTTGCCCAGGCTAGAGCGAGTGCCGTGGCGTCAGCCTAGCTCACGGCAACCTCAGGCTCCTGGGCTCAAGCGATCCTCCTGCCTCAGTCTCCCAAGTAGCTGGGACTACAGGCACGCGCCACCATGCCCGGCTAATTTTTTCTATATATACATTAGTTGGCCAATTAATTTCTTTCTATTTATAGTAGAGACGAGGTCTCGCTCTTGCTCGGGCTGGTTTCGAACTCCTGACCTCGAGCGATCCGTCCGCCTCGGCCTCCCAGAGTGCTAGGATCACAGGCGTGAGCCACCATGCCCGGCCAGAACCCTCCCTTTAAAAGCTCTGTATTTCTGCCTAGGCCTATGGTCAGGAAAGTTGGGGGTTTGAGATGAGAAGGTCTACCGTACTTCCTCCTTTGCCGGCAAAGTAGACTCCCTCTCTCTTTCCTCCTCCGACTGCTGGTCCTCCTCATTCGGCCTCGTGGACAAGTGACCGACGACCTTTTGGTAACACCAAGACTTATAAGTTATGTTATTGATTTTTGTTTTGCTTTTTATTTTTATTTTTTTCTGGGACAGGATTTCTTTCACTCTGTCATCTCCCAGGCCGCCATGGCCTGATCGTAGCTCACGGCAACCTCCAACTCCAGGGCTCAAGTGATCCTCTCCACCTCAGCCTTCTGAGTAGCTGGGACTGTAGGCAAATGCTGCCACACCCGGAGTCATTATTTTTTCCTTTTTTTTTTGGTACAGATGGGGTCTCACCGTGTTACCCAGGCTCATCTCCGACTCCTGGGCTCGAGCCGTGCTCCCATCTCTGCCTCCCGAGTCGCTGGGATCACAGGCGTGAGCCGCCAGGCCCAGCCAGATTATTTAAAGGCGAGCTGCTTGCTATCCTGATATGAAAACCCCAAATGAGCGAGTTTCAGGCACCAAACAGAGGGAGTCCCCACACTGCATCGTCACGATCATCGAGGACGGCTCACAAAAATGCTGGGATATGGGCACGCAGTGGTGATCAAGGGGATATATTCTAGTGGAATAGCAGACAGATAGAATTTCCCCAAAACACTAAATATCAGAAAGGCACAGCACTAAATGGCGGACAGACTTCCATTCCCTTGCGTCATGGTGGGCAGCTTAGTTTCTTCCTACTCCCACAGTCTGATTAAAGCCCGACCTAGAAAATGTCTACATCTGATCCAAATCTATCAAGACAATGGAAGGGGGGAAACTGAGGGAGGAATACAGGACAAGGAAGGAAGAAGCAAAACAAGGGAGAAGGGGAAAATGGAGGAGGTGGAGGAGGAGGAGGAGGAGGAGGAGGAGGAGGAGGACGGGGAGAAAACTGCCTCCCCTGCCTCCATGTTACCCAATAATAAATGAAGATTGGCCACTTCCCTCCTCTCCCACCCTCTAACTATGCCTGGAGGTGTATTGTACACCTATGGTCCAAAGAAATGTGCAGCTACTTATAATAATTGAAGAAATGCGGTATAATAGGTTTCTGTGTAGTGGGACGCCTGTCGAGGGCACTTACCGTGAATGGAGCTCGCAGGGTGGGAGGTTGCCCTGGGTGAGCCTGTGAGTTAGTAGTAAGGGGTCAGTGAATGTGAAGGCCTGGGACGTGACCGTACACTACTGTAGGTTTTATAAGCCCTGGACACCTAGGCCACCATAAATTTATCTTCAGAAATTTCTTTCTCCAATGATACGTGAATCTTAGCTTACTGTCAGTGTTTTCACTTCATAGAGTTTTCCATAGTTTTTAACTTTTGGACTCCTTTGTAACACCACGACTTAAAACACAAACACACTGCAATGACTATACACAGATATTTCCTTTCTTTGTGTCCTTATTTATTCTGTAAGCTTTCCCCTACTTTTCAAGTTTTTATTGTTCTGTTCACTTTTCTTTTTATTTATTTTCATTTTTATTTTATTTATTTATTTATTTATTTATTTATTTATTTATTTATTTATTTTTGAGACAGGGTCTCACTTTGTTGCCCAGGCTAGAGTGAGTGCCGTGGCGTCAGCATGGCTCACAGCAACCTCAAACTCCTGGGCTCAAGCAGTCCTCCTGCCTCAGCCTCCCAAGTAGCTGGGACTACAGGCATGCGCCACCATACCCGGCTAATTTTTTCTATATATATTAGTTGGCCAATTAATTTCTTTCTATTTATAGTAGAGACGGGGTCTTGCTCTTGCTCAGGCTGGTTTCGAACTCCTGACCTCGAGCAATCCGCCCGCCTCGGCCTCCCGGAGTGCTAGGATTACAGGCGTGAGCCACCGCGCCCGGCCTCATTTTTATTTTTTTTTGAGACAGAGTCTCACTTTGTTGCCCAGGCTAGAGTGAGTGCCGTGGCGTCAGCCTGGCTCACAGCAACCTCAACCTCCTGGACTCAAGCGATCCTCCTGCCTCAGCCTCCCAAGTAGCTGGGACTACAGGCATGCGCCGCCATGCCCGGCTAATTTTTCTTTCTCTATATATTACTTGGCCAATTAATTTCTTTCTATTTATAGTAGAGACGGGGTCTCGCTCTTGCTCGGGCTGGTTTCGAACTCCTGACCTCGAGCCATCCGTCCGCCTCGGCCTCCCAGAGTGCTAGGATTCCAGGCGTGAGCCACCGCACCCGGCCAGTTCCATTCACCGCTTTTCAAAGAGAGAGAGAGAGAGAGAGAGAGAGAGAGAAGAGAAGAGAAGAGAAGAGATAGACACACATGAATATGTTTCCTAAGTCAACTAAGGAAGGGGGCCAAGTCAAGGTTCTCAGGGAGCCACCAATCATGAACTGGTCAGGCTCAGAATCAGTATTGCAGAGTGGCTGTGGACCCTGGGGACCTGGACGGACTACCTGGATGACACTCCCTTTTTGGTAACTTGGCAATTCATAAATACTCTTGTGGCCTGGCGCAGTAGCTCACGCCTGTAATCCTAGCACTCTGGGAGGCCGAGGTAGACGGATCGCTCGAGGTCAGGAGTTTGAAACCAGCCCGAGCAAGAGCGAGACCTCATCTCTACTATAAATAGAAAGAAATTAATTGGCCGACTAAAAGATATATAGTAAAAATTAGCTGGACATGGTGGTGCATGCCTGTCATCAATCCCAGCTACTAGGGAGGCTGAGGAAGAAGAATTGCTTGAGATCAGGAGTTTGAGGTTGCTGTGAGCTAGACTGACGCCACGGCACTCTAGCTGGGGCAACAGAGTGAGACTCTGTCTCAGAAATCAATCATTCAATCAATCAATCAATCCCCTTGTGCCTCAGCCTCTTCATCTGGAAATGGAAAAAAAAAAATAACACCACAGGGATATTGTGCAGAGTGAAAAAGCAAATGCAGGCAAAGCACACGTGTGGCAAACCTGAAGCCTTCAGTCGTGGTTACAGTAATTGTTATGGGATCATCTTCCTATGTTCTTTTAAAGATTGCTAGAACCTTCCAGAAGATGAGAATAGGCTCCTCCTGAGCAAGTCTCGGCTATAAAGTCTCAGGCACGTTGAGCATGTGGCACTGAAGGCGGTATAATAAACCTGATCCCATCCTGGAATATTATGTTCCTGTAGGACCCAAAATCATAGAAGGTATGAGAAATCCTACCTTGTATCAGTTTCACAAAAACCCCTATGATTGGGTACTCACACGTGCGCATGCGCGGGCGGACACACACACACACACACACACACACACACACACACAGCCCAAACTTTTTTTATTTTATTTATTTTATTTTATTTTATTTTATTTTTTTTTTTTTTTGAGACAGAGTCTCGCTTTGTTGCCCAGGCGTCAGCCTGCCTGGCTCACAGCAACCTCAATCTCCGGGGCTCAGCGATCCTACTGCCTCAGCCTCCCGAGTAGCTGGGACTACAGGCATGCGCCACCATGCCCGGCTAATTTTTTGTATATATATTTTTAGTTGGTCAATTAATTTATTTCTATTTTTGGTAGAGACGGGGTCTCGCTCAGGCTGGTTTCGAACTCCTGACCTTGAGCAATCCGCCCGCCTCGGCCTCCCAAAGTGCTAGGATTACAGGCGTGAGCCACCACGCCCGGCTTTATTTTTATTTTTTGAGACAGTCTGGCTCTGTTGCCTTGGCTAGAGTGCCGTGGCGTCAGCCTACCTCACAGCAACCTCTAACTCCTGGGCTCCAGTGACCCTCCTGCCTCAGCCTCCTGACTAGCTGGGACTACAGGCATCTGCCACCATGCCCAGCTAATTATATATATATATATATATATTTTTTTTTTTTTTTCCTTAGTTGTCCAGATACTTTCTTTCTATTTTTAGTAGAGACAGGGTCTCACTCTTGCTCAGGCTGGTGTTGAACTCCTGATCTTGAGGGGCCCTCACACCTCAGGCTCCCAGAGTGCTAGGATTACAGGCCTGAACCACCGCCCCGGACCAGCCAAAACGTTGTTTTGAGCCTCACACAACACACTAACCAAGGAACCCACCGCCATGATGCTTCTTAGGGATCTATTTGGGCCCGGGTTACTTGTGACTCTCACTCAGCCTGCCTCCTTGTGTGTCCGAGGAGAACGGTGTTTGTCACAATGATCTTCACCCTACCGGATGCTTCTGGTAAAATTGACAGGAAATCTTAAGTGTGAGAGCACCGGCTAGACAGAAAATACATATTCCCGCTCCATTGTTCTTCCTCCTGCTTTCTATCTGAATCTCTGAGCTTGCTTTCATTCACTTCAGATTTGCCAGGGTCTCCGGTTACCTCCTCTCCCACCTGTGTCGCACTGGGTCTGATGGGAAGGAAAAAAGGAAAAAAACATATGGAAAGAAAGCGGAACAACATCGGTTTCTGAAGACGCCGATCAAACATTGCCCACGAGCCGGCATTCCCTGTGCCAGTAAAGCGGAGAGGGCCGGCCGTCCTGAGGATGTGAGGGGCCCGGACAACATTGGACGGTCACCCCTAAAGTGTACAAAGCACACAGACGATGGCACGTGTGATTTCACTAAAGAGAACAATCAGTGACCTCTTTGCCCAGTTTGGCCTTAGCATACGAAAGGGAGGCAGAGGTGGAACAGGATGCTCGATTTTTTTACTCTGGAAACAGATGCTGGGCACTGAACTGACAACACCGGAATTTCTTACCCTCTTGGATATTCACACAGGCTCAGGGGAGGCCAAAATATAAAAACACAAAAAGGGATACTGAGCCTATAAGGTATGCCTAACACTCGGATTTTACGTTCTCTTGCCTTTTCACACCTGAGTAACACGCAATAGCAAAGGATGGACACAGGCTTCCAAAAGGTTTGTCTGGGGCCCCTTTCCTTTCTTAACCTTAGGAGACCTTAATTATTTGTGCCCTGAATCTGATGTTCACATTATCCTCGTGGCCAAAGCGTTTGCGTGGCACGTGATAGGGAAAGAAGAGCACACCACCCGAATAGATGAGAAGGAATGGCAGTACTGCTGAAATTCCGAGGAGCACCTATTGGAATCCCAATTAGTCCCTAGGATGAGTTCAAAGAACAGATCTAAATTTCTGACGCTATGACCCCAAAAGACATTAGATGGGAAAAAAAAAAAAGAATGAAAAACAAAAACAAGAACTCCATCATCCTAGCACTTTGGGAAGCCTGGGTGAGAGGATCGCTGGAGGCCAGGAGTTTGAGGTGGCAGTGAGCTATGATGATGCCACTGCCCTTTAGCCTGGGAACCAGAGTGAGAGCCTGCCAAAAGAAGAGAAAAGAAAAGAAAAAGGGGGGGGGGCAGAGAGAGAGATCAATCTATCCATTGCATTTCCTACCCTTTAGGTGACTGGGCCTCAGCAGGGCGATGTGAATTGACAAAGTTCGCGTTGCTAACAAATAAAACGGTGGGGTTCAAACTCTCAGTTTTCCCAATGAAGCATATCCCCCTACCCACCATACTGTGCCACCTCTGAGAGTATATACCCCACAGAGGAGAGCCGTGGAGGCCGTGCTTGGATAGACAGAGCCAACGGGTGGAGATCCTGGAGTCTGTGCTTTGCAGTCAGTCAGTGTAGAGGCACATGGAGCCATTCAAACTGCTTGTGAGGAAAAATACCACGTCCTAGGGAAACAGAGACATCTGCTATGGCCAGGTAAAATTTAGGAAAAGAGGCCGGGCGCGGTGGCTCACGCCTGTAATCCTAGCTCTCTGGGAGGCCGAGGCGGGCGGATTGCTCGAGGTCAGGAGTTCGAAACCAGCCTGAGCAAGAGCGAGACCCCGTCTCTACTATAAATAGAAAGAAACTAATTGGCCAACTAATATATATAGAAAAAATTAGCCGGGCATGGTGGCGCATGCCTGTAGTCCCAGCTACTTGGGAGGCTGAGACAGAAGGATCGCTTGAGCCCAGGAGTTTGAGGTTGCTGTGAGCTAGGCTGACGCCACGGCACTCACTCTAGCCTGGGCAACAAAGTGAGACTCTGTCTCAAAAAAAAGAAAAGGAAAAAAAAAATTTAGGAAAAGAAATAAAACGTCTCCTCCTCTGGCAGTGCTTTCTGGTCAGATACCGACCCCTTCGATTCACAGATTCAGATACATCCTTTAATGTAAGCGTGGTCGACAAGTCACTCTTTGCAACTTTCCCAAGTTCCTGGGATATACCCTACTTAGGAAGATGATCGCTTCTGAGAAGGCACCAGCCCTACAGAACTACACAAACATGACAGGAACCCACTCCTCTCCGTTGTGGAAGACAAGATCAGCTTTTATGAAACCCACTAACCCCACACAAGAAGTAAAATAGGACCATACTGATAGATGCAATTTTAATCTTAGAGCAGCATGCGTGGTACTCCTTGTCGTCTTAGATACTGTCAACAGAAAGCATTCGGTGGATAAACAATCTTCAGCAGCTTTTCTGCGGAGATGAACCAACGTGTGTGTGTGTGTGTGTGTGTGTGTGTGTGTGTGTGTGTGTGTGAGGAGATGATAAATAATGAGGATTGAGGACCAGATAAATGACCAAAAAACCCACTTCGTGGTTCCTCAATACAATCATTCATTTAAAAGGCATACTCGTACACCTAGGTGGAAAGTGCAAGCAGCTCAAAAAATAATAATAATAATAATAATTGCTGTGAGCCCCGGTTATGATATGGCAATAAGCGCTAGCCCTCGGAAGGTGTAAACCATATTCACTGTGGCTTACACCAATTTGGGATGTACAAAGATAAGCTTGAGCACCACCACCATCCAAAAATATGAACACCTAGCTAGCGATCCGGATCAGATGTAATAGAAAACAAAAAGCTCCCGCAGACACAAGAATGTGAGAACCCCAAAACACTGCAAAATAATTGAAAGACTTTTATTGTGAGCCCAATGTCCGAGACCATGGCCCAGAGAGCTACACCCAAGAAGCCCTGCGCAAGTGGTCCCATTGTGGTGGGGCGGGTCACAGTTTAGGGAGACAGGAATGACATGGGAAATCACAGATCGATGTATGGAAGGGACATATTAGTCTGACCTGAAAAGGCAGGACATCTGGAAGTGGGGGGAGGGGGAGGCCAGGGTGCCCGGTGTACAGGTTTACAGCTGGGTTGAAAGATTCTTTGATTTGCAATTGATGAAAGAAATGAACTTCTGCCTAAAGGCTTGGAATGTTTTCAGTTAAGATAAGGATGTTTGCTAATCACAGGCCAGCTACCGGACATTTACCCAAAACTCCAGTGCTCTGTAGTGAAGCAAACGGTTAAGCTTTGTCTTGCCTGGCCTTAGGCCCCTCAGCCATTCGCTATCTCATTGTTACAAAAAATGACTCCATCTGGGAGGGGCGTCTGACTTCCCCTGTCCTTGTGGCCCACAGCTCAGGTTTAAAGGTTTTCTGGGGTTCCCTGGGCCAATTAGGGGATGGGGGTCCATTCAGTCCGCTGGTGGTGGGGGCCGGGGAGCGGCTTAAGATTTTATTTGAGTTCGTAGACTCCAGAAATGGTGTTTCCCCAGGAAAGAAATAACGGAGTTCGTGACAAGCTCTTTTCATTCAGTTGGTCTGGGCCCCGAAGTCGTCTTCCCATCGCCACCCCTCCCCTCCCTTGCCCTCCCCTGGGGCCAGAGCCAGGGCGGAAAGGCCCGAGAGGAGAGGCGCGCGGGGGAGGTGCCACTCAGGCTCCTCCGGGCCCCACGGTAACCCTGCCGCTGCGACCGACCGCTTCGCCCGAGGAGGAGGCGGTGCCCAGGAAGTCGCGCTTCTGCCCCTGGGGTTTGCTGGCAGGCCGGGGGCAGGGTAGGAGCTCCGGGCCGAGAGGAAACCCCTAGCCTGGCCGCCCAGGTGGACCCGCCCCGGTGGAGCCCTTCCCCCACCCCTCCTCTCCCCACCTCCTTCCTCCCTTCACCCGCACGCGGCCCCGCCCCCGCACCGCGCTGACTGCGCGTGGGCGCTCGCCCTCAGCCAGCCGCCCGGGGCTTCTCTCGGCAGAGCCGCTCCGCTTTCAGCTGCGCCCCCGCCCTGCCCCGGGGGCTGCCTGCCCCTTTCAAGCCTGGGCCAGGGCCGGGGCACAGCGCATGGGGGAGGGGAGGGAGTGTGGGTCGGCCCCTTGAGACGTGTGTGTGTGTGTGTGTGTGTGTGTGTGTGTGTGTGTGTGTGTGCGCGCGCGCGCGCGTGTGGTGTGGTGGGGGCTAAATAGGTCAGTCGGTCTCCTATCTCAGGAAAACCCCCAAGCCCTTGTAGAACTGCCACCGCCCGCCGCTACCCGTGGGGGCTGGGACCTCACTTTGTGTCCTCCTCCTGGCCCAGTCCAAGGGTGCTGGGCTGCTAAACAGATCCCCCCCCGCCCCCCCCCCTCGTGGGAGAAAGGCAGAAAGGGCCCAGGCCTGACTGGCACTGGGTTGGACCCAACTACCCTAGGGTATGGACTTGTTAAAAATTTGTGATTGGATTTTGGATTAGAAGTTCATTTAGGTAATTTCACTAATGAATGTGCAGTAAAGAGTTTCATAATATATCTGTGAGGGTAGCAACCGAAAGAGAATCTGAAAGCCGACGAAATAGGAGAGGAAAGGTATATGAAGCTTCCTCACCACCTGAAGCCAACATTACAATCCAAGTCTTTCCAGAAATGGCAAAAACAGACAGACAGACAGACAAACAAACCAATGATAATGATAGTACTCTGCATAAGAGTCTGCTCATTATAGAAAGTACCCAGAGAAGGTTCACCTGCGTGTGATGAGTGGCATTCAGAAAAATGAGGCCTGTCGTGCAGGTCTGGGTGTGACTCCATATCCCCAGACATCCAGTGCCACCGGCAACATCTCTACATCTAACCCATATAACCTCAGAAGCAACAGGACACATTCTGGTCCCATACTCCCCTCGATGACATGACATTATTCTTGAATCCTCTCCTGTCTCAGACTCTCAAAGTTTCCTCCAGTGTGTTCACACAGATCAGACCTTTGGTCTGAGACCTCAGAGTTTCTATTCTTGGCCAGGCCACACGCTTGTACTTTGAGTGATCATTTAACTGACCCCTGTGGACCAGGGACAGCACTCATGCTTCCAAGGCAAAAGCCCAGAGGAAAAGCCACATATGACCCCCCTCCCCCTTTACATCTAGATAACCAAGACCAGGATTGTCTTAGCGCCAATGACTACTTGGAGACCAAAGGACGTTCACGAGGGACTGAGGAGGTGAGGAGGCGTGCCATCTGAACCTCAGAGAGAGAGAGAAAGAGAGAGAGAGAGAGAGAGAGGCTCAAGGCAGTGACCACAACCAGAGTCCTCACAGATATTTATTGAAGTATGATAATAGGGGAGGAGACAGGAATGAAGAAATAGGAGGAAGTTACTGAGAGGTTAATAATGCAAAGAAGGAACATAGGAGGTACAAGGTGTAGTTTCCTTCTGCTAGGAGACTTTTGCTGCTAATTGCGACCACATCTGTTGCTGTTTTCAGCAGGTGCTGTATGCAGTGCTGACATCCAAGATGCCCTGACGGCTTTTGCCTCAAGGGGTCTGACCCATAGTTTCCTACATAGAATCGACTTAAAACCATTCATGGTTATCATTGTATCTGACTGCACTCCCTATGAGTCGATATCCTTACTGGAGAAGGCAACAGTAAGAGGCACTGCACCTGGCCCCTTTGTCTTAATTTTTAATTATTAGGGTGCCTAATATTTGTATAGTTTTCAGGTGAGTGACAGGGTCTGTCTCCCTCTATCGAACAGGGTACACTGCATCCTTGGTCACTGCAACCTCAAACACCTGGGCTCCATCGATCCTCCTGCCTCAGCCTCACGAGTCGCTGGGACTACAGGCGTGTGCCACCATACTTGCTTCATGCTGCTTCTTCTCTCTCTCTCTCTCTCTCTCTCTCTCTGTCTCTCATTATTTTATTTGATTTTATTTTAGGCTGGTCAAGTGGAGCAGTGGGAGTGGAGAAGGAACCAAGGGATCTGTAACTGGTTCTCATCAATTAGTTGTAAACACCACTGCACTCAGAGCAATCTTTCTTCTTTCTTTCTTTCTTTTCTTTCTTTCTTTCTTTCTTTCTTTCTTTCTTTCTTTCTTTCTTTCTTTCTTTCTTTCTTTCTTTGTCTCAAAATATTGATCAGGAACTTCTCCAGCTCCTGAACTTGGGTGATCCCTGTGCATCGGTCTCCCAATGTGCTAGGACACAGGAGTGAAGCACCGCACCCGGCCTCATAGTGTTCTAGGATAACCCTCATAATCTTTATAGGGTACACGTGATGTTTTGTGATACAGGCATATAATGTGAATTCATCGACTCAGGGTAATAGGGGGAATCCATCACCTCAGGCAGCTAACATTTCTTTGTGTCGGGAACATTCTGATTCCAGTCTTTGGAGTTGTTTCACATTATACCCTACCTGACTGATGGTTCATTCGAGTCACTTTTTTTTTTTTTTTTTTTTGAGACAGAGTCTCCCTTTGTTGCCCAGGCTAGAGTGAGTGCCGTGGCGTCAGCCTGGCTCACAGCAACCTCAATCTCCGGGGCTCAGTGATCCTACTGCCTCAGCCTCCCGAGTAGCTGGGACTACAGGCATGTGCCACCATGCCCGGCTAATTTTTTGTATATATATTTTTAGTTGGTCAATTAATTTATTTCTATTTTTGGTAGAGACGGGGTCTCGCTCAGGCCGGTTTCGAACTCCTGACCTTGAGCAATCCGCCCGCCTCGGCCTCCCAAAGTGCTAGGATTACAGGCGTGAGCCACCACGCCCGGCCCGAGTCACTTTTTTTGATTTCTGTTTTGTTTTGTTTTTGAGTCAGAGTCTCAATCTGTTGCCTGGACTAGAGTGCTGTGGCATCAACCTAGCTTCCCAAAAGGTTCTTGTGTTTTTGCATGTTTCTGTCTGATGACGTGAAAGAAGGAATGGAGACAGAAATCAGTGATGGTTCTATGACATTGGGGAGCGTATTGAACAACGCAGACGGTGCACTTAAAAATTGTTAAGGCGGTCGGTTTTATGAAATATCTGTTTTCATTGCAGCTTAAAAACCATTGACGATGCCACAAATAAACACACCGGTATATAAAGATCCATGAGCTAAAATGTTCCTCGGGGCCATAGGTGTTGTGGCAAAATAACTGGCCATGAACTCCAAATGTCCAACCGGTGGTTAATGGCTAACTAGATGATGGGCCAGCTAGACTATGAGAGAGAGAGAGAGAGAGAGAGAGAGAGAGAGAGAGAGAGAGAGAGAGAGAGACAGAGGGAGGGAGGGAGGGAGGGGGAGAGAGAGAGAGAGAGAGAGAGAGAGAGAGAACACATGTGCCCCAGGCACTGGCTATTCTCCTCCACCCCCACCCTTCTTAACCTTTAACCTTAGGAGACCTTAATTATTTGTGCCCTGATTCTGATGTTCAAATTATCCTTGTGGCCAAAGCGTTTGCATGGCATGTGATAAGGAAAGAAGAGTACACCACCCGAATAGATGAGAAGGAATGGCAGTACTGTTGAAATTCCGAGTAGCACCTATGTTTACACGCCGAGAATCCCAATTAGCCCCTAGGATGAGTTCAAAGAACAGATCTAAATTTCTGACGCTATGACCCCAAAAGACATTAGATGAAAAAAAAAAAAAATGAAAAACAAAAACAAGAACTCCATCATCCTAGCACTTTGGGAAGCCTGGGTGAGAGGATCGCTGGAGGCCAGGAGTTTGAGGTGGCAGTGAGCTATGATGATGCCACTGCCCTTTAGCCTGGGAACCAGAGTGAGAGCCTGCCAAAAGAAGAGAAAAGAAAAGAAAAAGAGAGAGAGAGAGAGAGAGAGAGAGAGAGAGAGAGAGAGAGAGAGAGAGAGAGAGAGATCCATTGCATTTCCTACCCTTTAGGTGACTGGGCCTCAGCAGGGCGATGTGAATTGACAAAGTTCGCGTTGCTAACAAATAAAACGGTGGGTTTCAAACTCTCAGTTTTCCCAATAAAGCATATCCCCCTACCCACCATACTGTGCCACCTCTGAGAGTATATACCCCACAGAGGAGAGCCGTGGAGGCCGTGCTTGGATAGACAGAGCCAACGGGTGGAGATCCTGGAGTCTGTGCTTTGCAGTCAGTCAGTGTAGAGGCACATGGAGCCAAACTGCTTGTGAGGAAAAATACCACATCCTAGGGAAACAGAGACATCTGCTATGGCCAGGTAAAATTTAGGAAAAGAAATAAAACGTCTCCTCCTCTGGCAGTGCTTTCTGGTCAGATACTGACCCCTTTGAGTCACAGATTCAGATACATCCTTTAATGTAAGCGTGGTCGACAAGTCACTCTTTGCAACTTTCCCAAGTTCCTGGGATATACCCTACTTAGGAAGATGATCGCTTCTGGGAAAGGACCAGCCCTACAGAACTACACAAACACGACAGAAACCCACTCCTCTCCGTTGTGGAAGTCAAGATCAGCTTTTATGAAACCCACTAACCCCACACAAGAAGTAAAATAGGACCATACTGATAGATGCAATTTTAATCTTAGAGCAGAATGCGTGGTACTCCTTGTCGTCTTAGATACTGTCAACAGAAAGCATTCGGTGGATAAACAATCTCTAGCAGCTTTTCTGCAGAGATGAACCAACCTGTGTGTGTGGGGGGGGGGGGAGATGATAAAAAATGAGGATTGAGGACCAGATAATTGACTGAAAAAAAAATACTTCCTGTTTCCTCAATACAAGCATTCATTTCAAGGGTATACCTGTATACCTAGGTGGAAAATGGAAGCAAGCTTTACAAAAAAAAAAAAAAAAAATCGCTGTGAGCCCCGTCAGAGGGTCCCTTCTTGTCTGGCTGACACTGGCAGCGGTAGTTAGGTGTCACCTAGTTGCCACTTTGATCAGACATGGGGATGGGTAAAGTCAGGTGATGTTGGGAGCTTAAGAGTGGACCCCACCCCCACCCCAGGTGTGGAGGTCAGCTTTGGAATCTGCTGCGGTGTAGAACACGGTTCTTCCTGGGCCCGCCAGCCCCGAGGCGGCTCTAGCCTCCAGCGGGTCTCCGTCCACCCCACCCACCCTGTTGTCCGCGGGAGGTGCCCCTCCTCCTGCTCCCTCCCTGCCTCCCCTCCCCCACTGTAGGCCTCTGCCCCGGTTTTTTTTTTTTTTTTTTTTCTTTTCCTTGTTTCTGTTTTATCTTGGTTTTTTTTTTTTTTGGTTTGTTTTTTTTTTAGGTTTATGGAATATCGTTTAAAAATTTAAATCACAGCCGGGTGCGGTGGTTCACGCCTGTAATCCTAGCTCTCTGGGAGGCCGAGGCGGGCGGATTGCTCGAGGTCGGGAGTTCGAAACCAGCCTGAGCAAGAGCGAGACCCCGTCTCTATTATAAATACAAATAAATTAATTGGCCAACTAATATATATAGAAAAAATTAGCCGGGCATGGTGGCGCATGCCTGTAGTCCCAGCTACTTGGGGAGGCTGAGGCAGGAGGATCGCTTGAGCCCAGGAGTTTGAGGTTGCTGTGAGCGAGGCTGACGCCATGGCACTCACTCTAGCCTGGACAACAAAGCGAGACTCTGTCTCAAAAAAAAAAAAAAAATTTAAATCACAGAATGAATTCTAGAACAACTTGTGGCCTTTTATCATAGGCCGAGAACAATGTATTTACTCTTCCTGTGAATTTTCCTGTCCTGGAAGAAATGCAAAGTTGATCGTGACGGTTCCAAACCATCTTCCAGTTTCCCTGAGTCAGAAACACGGTGAACGCGGTGTATTCGACCGTGTCTCTGTGTGCGTGCACGTGGGTGTCTGTACTTATTCCTTTTCGGCAAAGAGCTCTTTGGTCTTATAGAGTCGGCCTTCCTTGGTCATGGACTGAGGCTGAACGGACTTAGCGATCGGATTTAAGGGACTTGACTACAGTAACCCGGGTCGGGGAAATTTTATTGATTCGAAAGTATACATTTCTAAATGAATAGAGTGAGTGACACATTCCCGCGGGGCCTCTGTCAGTGGATAGGTGTCCGGGACGGTCCTCCTGCAGCTTGTTGTGGTAGCTCAACATTGACTAGAGGAAAATCATTCATTTCCCTAATGATCGTAGATGAGTCTGCTGAATTTTTTATGATGTCGTGGAAACATATAAAACACCCTTCGTACTTAACATAGCCGACCGCAAAGTTTCTCCCAGGCACACACTATTTAACATCATGAGTTTCCCAGTGTAATAGAGGGAATGTTCTAGGGAGAGGAAAAAAATAAAATAAAGGACAGAAAGATTTTGTGTCCTTTTAAAACTTCCCCCCCACCCCCTGATTTTGGAAACTTGTAGTCTGGCCTCTATCCCCAAGAGGAGTTAAATCTTTTCTTAAAACTCCTGAGCGGTCCCCAGCCCCACAGGCCTTGTTTTTGGCCGAGCTGAGACCAGTGAAATGATTAACCACAATAATGGCTAAAGCGGACTGGATTTTATGATTCTTGGGTTTTCTGATTCTAAGATAGGAAGGCTTTCTCATCTATCATCTCTGCCCCCCTTCTTTGTCTCTCTTCTTCCTGCTGCCCTTTCTTTATTCTTCCTACCCTCCTTCTTTCTTTCTCATTCTCTCCTTTCTCTCTCTTTTCTGCTTTCCTTCCTTCCTTCCTTCCTTCCTTCCTTCCTTCCTTCCTTCCTTCCTTCCTTCTTCTCTCTCTGTGTCATTCTCTGCTTTCTCTCTCTGTCTCTCCTTTCTTCTTTCCATCTCTCCTTAGTTTTCCTTCTTTCTCTCTTTTCACTTCCTTCCTTTTCCTTTTTTTCTTTCTCTCCTTCCTTCTCCTCATTCTGTTTCTCTCTTCCTGTCTTCTCTTTCCTCCTGTCTTTCTTATCTCTTTTCTGTGTCTCTTTTTTCTGTCTTTTCTTTTTTTTTTTTTTTTTTGAGACAGAGTCTCACTTTGTTGCCCAGGCTAGAGTGAGTGCCGTGGCGTCAGCCTAGCTCACAGCAACCTCAAACTCCTGGGCTCGAGTGATCCTTCTGCCTCAGCCTCCCGGGTAGCTGGGACTACAGGCATGCGCCACCATGCCCGGCTAATTTTTTTATATATATATCAGTTGGCCAATTAATTTCTTTCTATTTATAGTAGAGACGGGGTCTCGCTCTTGCTCAGGCTGGTTTTGAACTCCTGACCTTGAGCAATCCGCCCGCCTCGGCCTCCCAAGAGCTAGGATTACAGGCGTGAGCCACAGCGCCCGGCCTTGTCTTTTCTTATTTACTGTTATCTTCTTTCTGACTTTCCCTCTCTATCTCTTTTCTCTCTCTCTCTCTCTCTCTCTCTCTCTCTCTCTCTCTCTCTCTCTCTCTGCTGTGTTGTGGCCAATGCAGAGATGGGTTTGGTGGACGATTTCTGTGCTTGGGTCGACCCATCCTTTCTTTGACCCGAGTACTACCCAGGCAGGAGCCTGCTTAGCTTCCCAGATCAGATGACATTGGGCGCGTTTGGGGTGGTGTGGCCGTAGAGTGACCCGTCGTTTCTCGATACCTTTTATTATTATTTTTTGCTTTTTTTTTAATTTTAATTTTAATTTTTATTTTTCTGGGGGCCCCCTCTCTGGGGCCCCAAGAGAGGGGGGCCCCAGAAGTCGCCCCTATTATTATTTTTTGTACTTCACTGCTCTGGCTAGAACTTCCAGAAGAATAATGTGGACTAGAAGTGGATAGAGCGGCCCTGACATCCGATCTTTCAAAATCGAGTGTGATGTTAGCGGTGGGCTTTCGACGTATGGCCTTTATCGTGTTGAGGAAGTTTCCTCGTGTTCCTAGTTAACTGAGTGTTTATATCACGAAGGGATGCTGAATTGTGCTCGATGTTTTTTCTGCCTGTATTGATATGATCGTGCTGTTTTCTTCCTTTATGTTATCATCCCGGTGTATTATTTTGACTGATTTTCTTTCTTTTTTTTTTTTTGTGAGACAGAGTCTCGCTTTGTTGCCCAGGCTAGAGTGAGTGCCGTGGCGTCAGCCTAGCTCACAGCAACCTCAAACTCCTGGGCTCAAGCGATCCTCCTGCCTCAGCCTCCCAAGTAGCTGGGACTACAGGCATTCGCCACCATGCCCGGCTAATTTTTTGTATATATATTAGTTGGCCAATTAATTTCTTTCTATTTATAGTAGAGACGGGGTCTCGCTCTTGCTCAGGCTGGTTTTGAACTCCTGACCTCGAGCAATCCGCCCGCCTCGGCCTCCCAGAGAGCTAGGATTACAGGCGTGAGCCACCGCGCCCGGCTTTGACTGATTTTCTTATGTCGAGCCGAGTTTCCCTTGTGGGATATCGCGTCCGTGGGGAGTAGGGGGACCGCGTGTGATGCCTTCCGGGGCCCTTCCGGACTCTGAAACGATGGTCTCCCGAGGGGTTGCCCCGTGGTTTTCGAGGACACGTCTGGTGGCCGGCGCCGGTCGTGTTCGGGCTCCCTCTGGCGGCCGCTTTTATACGAGGCTCCCGTCCTCCGAAGCTCCGGCGCGGCGGGCAAAGGAGGAGAAGGTCGGCGACGTGGCCGGGGCTGAGTTCCGGGAGGCGGGCAGCCTTCCCGGGTCCTTGCGGTTCGCGCCTGTGCGCCGGCCGGGAGGTCTGTGAGCCGGAGCTTGGGCCGGCAGGTCTATGAGGGGAGGTGGCTGGTGTTGCGTTTCCCGGCTCGGCCGCCCGGGCGGGTCGTGGGGCTGCCCGGGCGGGTCGACCAGCACGCCGCCGCGTCTTTGTCGACCCGACCCACCCCGAGGGGACCGTGGGGGCGGACGGGAGAGGGGTTTGTCCGGCGACCGGCCGGCCGCCGTCCCGTGCGCGTCCCTCTGCCTCGGCCTCGCTCTCCCTACCCGCTTTCCCGGGGCCGGCACGGGAGACGGGGACGGCCCCGTGAGGGGCACGCGTGGCTGGGGTCCTTGCCGTTGAGCCCCGGTACGTGGTTTCCTCCGATCGTGCTGTTTTCTTCCTTTATGTTATCGCCCCGGTGTATTATTTTGACTGATTTTATGTCGAGCCGCGTTTCCCTTGTGGGGACCGGCCGCCGGGTGGTGTGGGTGGCCGGCGAGGGCGACCCCGGCCGGGCCGCGGCCGCTCGTGGGCCCCGGTCGCCCGGTCCGGATGTCTCCTTCCCGGGTCCCCCTGCCGGGGGTGGCCGGCGAGGGCGACCCCGGCCGGGCCTCGGCCGCTCGTGAGGCCCGGCCGTCCCGTCCCGATGTCTTCTCGAGTCCCCCGCGTTGGGGCCGGAGATCGGCCCCCGGGCGGCCGGCGAGGGCGTCCCCGGACGGCGCCCGACCCTCTGCGCCACGGGGGCCCTCGGGGTCGACCAGATGTCCGTAAGTGCCCCGTGTCTGTCGGCACTGGGGACGTGTTGGGGACGGGTGGCCGCGTCTGGGTTCGTGGGGTCGGGCGTGGTCGAGCGGCTCTTCCCCGGCCCCCGCGCGGTGTTTTCCATCGCCTCGGATCGTCATCTTCGGCCTGCAGGTTAGTGCTGACACGCTGTCCTTTGGCGACTAGCGTCGAGGGAGTCGGGCCTCCAACGCGGCGAAAGGGCTCTGGGTTGCCGGGGATTTGGCGGCACCGCCCGGCCCTGTTCCCCTCGAGCCGGGACCCGCCTGGGCCCGCGCGCCGGCTCTGGGGCGTTGGAGTGTCCCGACGGCGGTGTGCCGCCTCCGGTCCGTCTCCGGACTCTCGAGGGGCACCCGCCCGGGGGCGTTTGCGGCAACCCTCCGCGGAACCGCTGGCTCCGCGCCGCGCGTGTCAGGCGTCCTCGTCCTCGGGTTGTCTGCCGCCCTCCTGGGAGGCGGGGCCGGTGAGGCTGAAGCGGGCCCCTCTGATCGCTGTCCTTGCCGGCCCGGCCGTCCTCCCTGCTGCTCTTTCCCCCCCTCCGTGGGGGGGACCTGATCGATGTGGTGACGTCGCGCTCTCCCGGGCCTTGGACCGCGTGCCAGGCGAGGGACGGACCGCTCTGGTGAGCGGGGACCGCTCTTCTCGTTCTGCTCGCGCGGCGGCTCGCCTCTCCTCCCCCGCCCGCGGGCGTCGGGTGGGAGGGCGGGACCGCAACGGTCGCTCGGCCCGACCTCGCTACCCCGCCCTGTGCCCCCGTGGCCTTGGCGGGGATCGTTGGCTCTGTTGACGCGGCGGGCAGCCCTCGCTCTCTGCCCCTCGTGGCTGTGGCTTTGCGGGCGTCCCTCCCCGTGGCGGGGGGGGTCTGTCCCGCTCGCCCGGTCGCGCGCCTTTTCGGCGCGTGGTTCCCGGGTCTGTGGCCCTCTGTGGTGCTCCTGGAGCGTACCGGGTCGGTCCCCAAAGGTGCCCGAGACCGAGCGGCGGCTGTCGTCCTCGTTCCCGGCGTCCCTCTCTGGTCGCTGCCGCAGTGTGCCGCGTCGTGTCCCCGAGCAGTCCTGAATCGGGGGGTCGAGGCGGTCGAGCCGACGGGCGTCACCCCGTGCCGCGCGGGCGGGCGGGGTGCCGCTCTGTCAGTCCCCACGGCGTGCGTGGTGGACCCGGAAAGGCGAGAGCGGCGCGGTCCGTGCTCTTCTCTCCCCGCTTTTTTTGGGGGAGGGTCGTCGCACCGGGCCGCGTGGGCGAATCGTGGTCGGGGGGACTGTCCCGGCGCCTCGGTGCCGGCCGGTCCCCCCGGTGGTGGCCCCTGCCGTGGCCTCCCTCGGCGAGCCCCCTCTTCCGTTACTGCGGGGGAGGGATTTTTCGCTCGGAGACGAGGCGGCTGGATGAGGGGGGGCCCCGACCGCGAACGCTCAGAGATTGCCGCGGGTGCTTG
>NW_027438970.1:195000-225000 GCF_040939455.1 Microcebus murinus | reverse complement strand
ATACTGGTCCTGTAGAAACACTCCCTCGCTCCACCAGTGGCTCTCTCGGCCAACTAGGGTCCTTCCTTGCGTCCCAGAACTTTATTCTGCTCTCCCTCCTGGTGGGTAGTAGTGCCGTAGTAGTATGGCGGCGGCGCTATAATTCTTCTATATCTTTTTCGGTGTGTGTGTGTGGGGGGGGGGGGATTTTAACTTTTTAAATGTATCATTGTAAAAACCAAAGATGCTAGCACTCTGGGAGGATCGCTCGACCTCAGGAGTTCGAGACCGGCCCTAGGCAGAGTGAGACCCCCGTCTCTACTAGAAATAGAAAGAAATCACCCAAACGACTAAACGGTAGAAAACCTTACTTGGGCACGGTGGCGTGTGCCTGCGGGCCCGGCTACCTGGGTGGCCGGGGCAGAAGGATCGCTCCAGCCTAGGAGTTTGAGGTTGCCGTGAGCCGGGCTGACGCCACGGCACTCTAGCCAGCGCGGGGCGACGCGGTGACGCTCTGTCTCAAAAAACAAACAGACGGACACACGGAAAACAAAAACAAACATGGTTTCATCGAGCTGTCCTTCCGCGGGATAGGGATGAATGACACTCAAAGGCCAAGGGGGAGGGGGAAGGAATCCTAGATGTTTTCCCTTTCGAGGCGATCGGAAGGAAGGCCAGCGTCTGGGTGTTTCCGTACACACCGCTCGTGTAAAATGGAAAACGTGAAGAATAAAAAGCGAAACGTAAAGCGTGGAGCCCGCCCGCCGGATGGTCCGTGGCAAGTGCGAGAGGATGGCTTTTTTAATTGCTCTCGTTCTCGTTCCACGATTTTAGTATGCGTTATTGATACATCGACTGTCTGCCGATGGAAAAGAAGCCAGACTCACTCTGTCGATGGAACGTCCCCGACCGCGGCCCGGAGAGCCCCACCGGGAAGCCCTTGAGCGACTGCTCTCCCCGTGGTTGGGTTACAGCTTGCTTTTCTATGTTTCAGGGAGATGAGAATTATGTGTAAAGTCATCGAATGTGGGAATGTGGACCTCGGTTTGGCCCCAAAAGGCGACACGTCTCCGAGCCGGGGATGACACGGTTTAAACTGGTAGTCGGATCCCTCGGTAACGGGTTAAGAAAGTGAAGCTTTCTCTAAACGCCTCCGATGTCTGCACAGAAGGAAGTCTGTTCACCTTAGACAAGCCACTCACTCGCGGGACCTGTTAAGGAAGTGGATGACCTGGGCCTGTGATGGGAGCTCCGTCTTGGAGGTAGTCTCCAAGGCGGGCTGATGAGTTACAAAGGACATCTTCGAGAAAGGAGGGGACGTGACCGGCCAGTTCTGACCTGCCTTCTCATGGGCAACAAATCAGCCTTTTAGGGTCTTTCTAGGGTCCCGGGGGAATCGGCACGTTCAGCCTGCTGGGGAGGGGGGGCGCGGTTAGATTAAGATTTTAATTCATGTCCCAACCTGTGTCGGTGGCGGTGGCGCGGCATCGGCATTGGCATCGGCATCGGCATCGGCGAGAGCGGCGGCGGCGGCGGCGGCGGCGGCGGGAGCGGCGGGAGCGGCGGGAGCAGTTGTCATCTTCTTCATCACCGTCATCGCCTCCATAAAAACACCGAATGATGTCTCTCTATCCACGAAAGGTGTCAGTTTGCCTCCAGATGATAAAGGAGCCTTTCTCTAGGTCGGGCGATGGAGTTTTCCAAGTCTGCGCTTGATCCTGGTGATGCCACACCCACCACCTTTATAGCCACCGGCGGGGTCGGCCATCCCGCCAAGCCTCACCTACCACGCTTGGGCAACTATCCGGCCAGGAACGGTTGAGCCCTGGTGGCTTCCCTCCTGTTTGTCCCTGCTCCTAACTTAGGACCGACGGGAGGGGTCCTCGCATAGTATGCGCTTCTTCCAGCCGGCCTGCATTCGGCTTCCTCAAGCGTGCCTCCCGCCTCCCGCCTCCCGCCTCCCTCCTCCCGTCAGGGCCTGCCTCTTTCCTCTTGCCACCTCTTCCCAGCTTCGCCACTCCTTTGCTTGCCTTACACTCTCTGCCCAGGGCGAAGAAAGTGCCGTCGGTGGAGATGGCGGTGGCAGTGGTGACACTGACTCTCTTGAGAAGAAATGAATGTCTATCTATCTATTTATTTACACACAGGTGCACACACACGGCAAGCAAGCTCACCATATATACCGCTTATTCTCATTTGGGCGATCTTTCTTCACTGATCTCCACAGAGTCCAGTAGCCTACAAAGTAAATAAAGTCCTCAGAATCATACTCACATCCTCATGGTAATATCCATTTCTCTCTCTCTCTCTCTCTCTCTCTCTCTCTCTCTCTCTCTCTCTCTCTCTCTCTCCCTACCTCCCCCCCATATATATATGTGAATTTCTCTCTAAATATAATTTATCTCTCTCTATATATAAATTTTTCTCTCTATATATATAAATATATATTTATATATAAATAAAGTCCTCAGAATATATATATATATATAGATAGATAGATAGATAGAGAGAGAGAGAGAGAGAGAGAGAGAAATTTTTTTTTGAGACAGAGTCTCACTTTGTTGCCCAGGCTAGAGTGAGTGCCATGGAGTCAGCCTAGCTCACGGCAACCTCAACCTCCTGGGCTCAAGCAATACTCCTGCCTCAGCCTCCCGAGTAGCTGGGACTACAGGCATGTGCCGCCATGCCCGGCTAATTTTTCTTTCTCTATATATTACTTGGCCAATTAATTTCTTTCGATTTATAGTAGACATGGGGTCTTGCTCTTGCTCGGGCTGGTTTGAACTCCTGACCTCGAGCAATCCTCCCGCTTCGGCCTCCCAGAGAACTAGGATTACAGGTGTGCTGGGCCTGAGAGAAATTTTTATCTCTCCCTCCCTTCTTATCTTTTTTATTCTATCTATAGCATATATATATATATATATATATATATATATATATATATAGAGAGAGAGAGAGAGAGAGAGAGAGAGAGAGAGAAATATTTATCTCTCCCTGCTTTTTCTGATAAGTTCCTTTTTGTTAATTTTTTATTTTTTATTTTTTTTTTGAGACAGAGTCTCACTTTTGGTGCCAGGGCTAGAGTGCTATGGCTTCAGCTTAGCTCACAGCAACCTCAAACTCCTGGGCTCAAGTGATCCTTCTGTCTCAGTCTCCCGAGTAGCTGGGACTACAGACATGCACCACCATGCCCGGCTTATTGTGTGTGTGTGTGTGTGTGTGTGTGTGTGTGTGTGTGTGTGTGTGTGTTTAGTTGGCCAATTAATTTCTTTCTATTTATAGTAGAGACGGTCTTGCTCTTGCTCAGGCTGGTTTTGAACTCCTGACCTTGAGCAATCCACCCGCCTCGGCCTCCCAGAGTGCTAGGATTATAGGCATGGGCCACCACGCCCAACCCCTTTTGCTTAATTTTTTTTGTTTGTTTTTTTTTTTTTTTTTTTTTTTTTTTGAGACAGAGTCTCACTTTGTTGCCCAGGCTAGAGTGAGTGCCGTGGCATCAGCCTGGCTCACAGCAACCTCAATCTCCGGGGCTCAGCGATCCTTCTGCCTCAGCCTCCCGAGTAGCTGGGACTACAGGCATGCGCCACCATGCCCGGCTAATTTTTTTTTTGTATATATATTTTTATTTTTATTTTTTTTTCTTTTTTTTTTTTTGTTTTTTTGTTTTTTTAGACACTTCTTAGAAGTCAAGTATATATATTTTTAGTTGGTCAATTAATTTATTTCTATTTTTGGTAGACACGGGGTCTTGCTCAGGCTGGTTTCGAACTCCTGACCTTGAGCAATCCGCCCGCCTCGGCCTCCCAAAGTGCTAGGATTACAGGCGTGAGCCACAGCGCCCGGCCCTTAATTTTTAATTATTATGGTACCTAATATTTGTATAGTTTTCGGGTGAGTGACAGGGTCTGTCTCCCTCTATCGAACAGGGTACACTGCATCCTTGGTCACTGCAACCTCAAACACCTGGGCTCCATCGATCCTCTTGCCTCAACCTCACGAGTCTCTAGGACTACAGCCGTTTGCCACCATACTTGCCTGATGCTGCTTCTCTCTCTCTCTCTCTCTCTCTCTCTCTCTCTCCCCCTCTCTCTCATTAATTTATTTTATTTGATTTTATTTTAGCCTGGTCAAGTGGAGCAGTGGGAGTGGAGAAGAAACAAAGGGATCTGTAACTGGTTCTGATCAATGAGCAATTCTTTCTTTCTTTCTTTCTTTCTTTCTTTCTTTCTTTCTTTCTTTCTTTCTCTCTCTCTCTCTCTCTCTCTCTCTCTCTCTCTCTCTCTCTCTCTCTCTCTCGATCTTCTCCAGCTCCTGAACTTGGATGATCCCTGTGCATCGGTCTCCCAACGCGCTAGGACTACAGGAGTGAAGCATAGTGTTCCAGGATAACCCTCATAATCTTTATAGGGTACACGTGATGCTTTGTGATACAGGCATACAATGTGAATTAATTGACTCAGGGTAATAGGGGGGATCCGTCACCTCAGGCAGCTAACATTTCTTTGTGTTGGGAACATTCCGATCTTTGGAGTTGTTTCACATTATACCCTACCTGACTGATGGTTCATTCGAGTCACTTTTTGATTTTTGGTTTGGTTTTCTTTTTGAGTCAGAGTCTCACTCTGTTGCCTGGACTAGAGTGCCGTGGCTTCCCAAACCTAGCTTCCCAAGAGGTTCCTTTGGTTTTGCACGTTTCTGTCTGATGACGTGAAAGAAGGAATGGAGACAGAAGTCAGCCATGGTTCTATGACATTGGGGAGCGTATTGAACAATGCGGAACGGTGCACGGAAAAATTGTTAAGGCGGTCGGTTTATGAAATATCTGTTTCACTGCAGCTTAAAAACCATTGACGATGCCACACATAAACACACCGGTATATAAAGATCCATGAGCTAAAATGTCCCTCGCGGCCATAGGTGTTGTGGCACAATAACTGGCCATGAACTCCAAATGTCCAACCGGTGGTTAATGGTTAACTAGTTGATGGGCCAGCTAGACTACAAAACAGAGAGACAGAGACACAGAGAGAGAGAGAGAGAGAGAGAGAATAATTCAGGAGTTGGTCACAAACAGAATGTCTCCAGGAGGAAATAAATTTTTCCAGGGAGGGAGCATGTGCCCCAGGCACTGGCTAGCCTCCTCCACCCCCACCCTCACTCTTGCTCAGGCTGGTGTGGAACTCATGACCTTGAGCTGCCCTCCTAACTCGGCCTCCCCGAGTGCTAGGATCACAGGCCTGAGCCACCGCCCTGGACCAGCCAAAATGTTGTTTTGAGCCTCACACAACACAGTAACCAAGGAACCCGCCGCCATGATGATGCTTCTTAGGGATCTATTTAGGCCTGGGTTACTTGTGACTCTCACTCAGCCTGCCTCCTTGTGTGTCTGAGGAGAACGGTGTTTGTCACAATGATCTTCACCCTACCGGATGCTTCTGGTAAAATTGACAGGAAATCTTAAGTGTGAGAGCACCGGCTAGACAGAAAATACATGTTCCTGCTCCATTGTTCTTCCTCCTCCTTTCTATCTGAATCTCTGAGCTCGCTTTCATTCACTTCAGATTTTCCAGGGTCTCTGGTTACCTCCTCTCCTTCTCCTCCTCTCGCATTGGGTCTGATGGGAAGGAAAAAAGGAAAAAAAAAAACATACCGAAAGAAAGCGGAACAACATCGGTGTCCGAAGACGCCGATCAAACATTGCCCACGAGCCGGCATTCCCTGTGCCAGTAAAGCGGAGAGGGCCGGCCGTCCTGAGGATGTGAGGGGCCCGGACAACATTGGACGGTCACCCCTAAAGTGTACAAAGCACACAGACGATGGCACGTGTGATTTCACTAAAGAGAACAATCAGTGACCTCTTTGCCCAGTTTGGCCTTAGCATACGAAAGGGAGGCAGAGGTGGAACAGGATGCTCGATTTTTTTACTCTGGAAACAGATGCTGGGCACTGAACTGACAACACCGGAATTTCTTACCCTCCTGGATATTCACACAGGCTCAGGGGAGGCCAAAATATAAAAACACAAAAAGGGATACTGAGCCTATAAGGTATGCCTAACACTCGGATTTTATGTTCTCTTGCCTTTTCACACCTGAGTGACACACAATAGCAAAGGATGGACACAGGCTTCCAAAAGGGTTGTCTGGGGCCCCTTTCCTTTCTTTTTTTTTTTTTTTTTTTTGAGACAGAGTCTCGCTTTGTTGCCCAGGCTAGAGTGAGTGCCGTGGCGTCAGCCTAGCTCACAGCAACCTCAAACTCCTGGGCTCGAGTGATCCTTCTGCCTCAGCCTCCCGGGTAGCTGGGACTACAGGCATGTGCCACCATGCCCGGCTAATTTTTTATATATATATCAGTTGGCCAATTAATTTCTTTCTATTTATAGTAGAGACGGGGTCTCGCTCTTGCTCAGGCTGGTTTCGAACTCCTGACCTTGAGCAATCCGCCCGCCTCGGCCTCCCAAGAGCTAGGATTACAGGCGTGAGCCACAGCGCCCGGCCCTGCGGCCCCTTTCCTTTCTTAACCTTAGAAGACCTTAATTATTTGTGCCCTGAATCTGATGTTCAAATTATCCTCGTGGCCAAAGCGTTTGCGTGGCACGTGATAGGGAAAGAAGAGTACACCACCCGAATAGATGAGAAGGAATGGCAGTACTGCTGAAATTCCGAGTAGCACCTATTAGAATCCCAATTAGTCCCTAGGATGAGTTCAAAGAAGAGATCTAAATTTCTGACGCTATGACCCCAAAAGACATTAGATGAAAAAAAAAAAAATGAAAAATAAAAACAAGAACTCCATCATCCTAGCACTTTGGGAAGCCTGGGTGAGAGGATCGCTGGAGGCCAGGAGTTTGAGGTGGCAGTGAGCTATGATGATGCCACTGTCCTTTAGCCTGGGAACCAGAGTGAGAGCCTGCCAAAAGAAGAGAAAAGAAAAGAAAAAGAGGGGGGGGGAGAAGGGGAGAGAGAGAGAGAGAGAGAGAGAGAGAGAGAGAGAGAGAGAGAGAGAGAGAGAGAGAGAGAGAGATCCATTGCATTTCCTACCCTTTAGGTGACTAGGCCTCAGCAGGGTGATGTGAATTGACAAAGTTCACGTTGCTAACAAATAAAACGCTGGGATTCAAACTCTCAGTTGTCCCAATAAAGCATATCCCCCTACCCACCATACTGTGCCACCTCTGAGAGTATATACCCCACAGAGGAGAGCCGTGGAGGCCGTGCTTGGATAGACAGAGCCAACGGGTGGAGAACCTGGAGTCTGTGCTTTGCAGTCAGTGTAGAGGCACATGGAGCCATTCAAACTGCTTGTGAGGAAAAATACCACGTCCTAGGGAAACACAGACATCTGCTATGGCCAGGTAAAATTTAGGAAAAGAAATGAAACGTCTCCTCCTCTGGCAGTGCTTTCTGGTCAGATACCGACCCGTTCGAGTCACAGATTCAAAACTTTCCCAAGTTCGTGGGATATAGCCTACTTAGGAAGATGATCGCTTCTGGGAAGGCACCAGCCCTACAGAACTACACAAACACGACAGAAACCCACTCGTCTCCGTTGTGGAAGACAAGATCAGCTTTTATGAAACCCACTAAACCCACACAAGAAGTAAAATAGGACCATACTGATAGATGCAATTTTAATCTTAGAGCAGCATGCGTGGTACTCCTTGTCGTCTTAGATACTGTCAACAGAAAGCATTCGGTGGATAAACAATCTTCAGCAGCTTTTCTGCGGAGATGAACCAACGTGTGTGTGTGTGTGTGTGTGTGTGTGTGTGTGTGTGTGTGTGTGTGAGGAGATGATAAATAATGAGGATTGAGGACCAGATAAATGACCAAAAAACCCACTTCGTGGTTCCTCAATACAAGCATTCATTTAAAGGGCATACTCGTACACCTAGGTGGAAAGTGCAAGCAGCTCAAAAAATAATAATAATAATAATAATAATTGCTGTGAGCCCCGGTTATGATATGGCAATAAGCGCTAGCCCTCGGAAGGTGTAAACCATATTCACTGTGGCTTACACCAATTTGGGATGTACAAAGATAAGCTTGAGCACCACCACCATCCAAAAATATGAACACCTAGCTAGCGATCCGGATCAGATGTAATAGAAAACAAAAAGCTCCCGCAGACACAAGAATGTGAGAACCCCAAAACACTGCAAAATAATTGAAAGAGTTTTATTGTGAGCCCAATGTCCGAGACCATGGCCCAGAGAGCTACACCCAAGAAGCCCTGCGCAAGTGGTCCCATTGTGGTGGGGCGGGTCACAGTTTAGCTTCATACGTTTTAGGGAGACAGGAATGACATGGGAAATCACAGATCGATATATGGAAGGGACATATTAGTCTGACCTGAAAAGGCAGGACATCTGGAAGTGGGGGGAGGGGGAGGCCAGGGTGCCCGGTGTACAGGTTTACAGCTGGGTTGAAAGATTCTTTGATTTGCAATTGATGAAAGAAATGAACTTCTGCCTAAAGGCTTGGAATGTTTTCAGTTAAGATAAGGATGTTTGCTAATCACAGGCCAGCTACCCGACATTTACCCAAAACTCAAGTGCTCTGTAGTGAAGCAAAGATGGTCCCTTCTTGTCTGGCTGACACTGGCACCGGTAGTTAGGTGTCACCTAGCTGCCACTTTGATCAGACATGGGTGGGGATGGGTAAAGTCAGGTGATGTTGGGAGCTTAAGAGTGGACCCCCCACCCCCACCCCAGGTGTGGAGGTCCGCTTTGGAATCTGCTGCGGTGTAGAACACGGTTCTTCCTGGGCCCGCCAGCCCCCGAGGCGGCTCTAGCCTCCAGCGGGTCTCCTTCCACCCCACCCACCCTGTTGTCCAAGGGAGGTGCCCCTCCTCCTGCTCCCTCCCTGCCTCCCCTCCCCCACCGTAGGCCTCTGCCCCGGTTTTCTTTTTTTTTTTTTTCTTTTCTTTTCCTTGTTTCTGTTTTATCTTGGTTTTTTTTTGTTTGTTTGTTTGTTTTTAGGTTTATGGAATATCGTTTAAAAATTTAAATCACAGAATGAATTCTAGAACAACTTGTGGCCTTTTATCATAGGCCGAGAACAATGTATTTACTCTTCCTGTGAATTTTCCTGTCCTGGAAGAAATGCAAAGTTGATCGTGACGGTTCCAAACCATCTTCCAGTTTCCCTGAGTCAGAAACACGGTGAACACGGTGTATTCGACCGTGTCTCTGTGTGCGTGCACGTGGGTGCCTGTACTTATTATTCCTTTTGGGCACCGCGCTCTTTGGTCTTACAGAGTGGGCCTTCCTTGGTCGTGGGCTGAGGCTGAACGGACTTAGCGATCGGATTTAAGGGACTTGACTACAGTAACCCGGGTCGGGGAAATTTTATTGATTCGAAAGTATACATTTCTAAATGAATAGGGTGAGTGACACATTCCCGCGGGGCCTCTGTCAGTGGATAGGTGTCCGGGGACGGTCCTCCTGCAGCTTGTTGTGGTAGCTCAACATTGACTAGAGGAAAATCATTCATTTCCCTAATGATCGTAGATGAGTCTGCTGAATTTTTTATGATGTCGTGGAAACATATAAAACACCCTGCGTACTTAACATAGCTGACCGCAAAGTTTCTCCCAGGCACACACTATTTAACATCATGAGTTTCCCAGTGTAATAGAGGGAATGGTCTAGGGAGAGGGAAAAAAAGACAGAAAGATTTTGTGTCCTTTTAAAACTTCCCCCCCACCCCCTGATTTTGGAAACTTGTAGTCTGGCCTCTATCCCCAAGAGGAGTTAAATCTTTTCTTAAAACTCCTGAGCGGTCCCCAGCCCCACAGGCCTTGTTTTTGGCCGAGCTGAGACCAGTGAAATGATTAACCACAATAATGGCTAAAGCGGAGAACCCTCCCTTTATGTATTTTTTAACATCTATTTGTTTATTTATTCATTCATTCATTCATTCATTTAATTTTTTGAAACTGAGTCTCTCTTTGTTGCCCAGGCTAGAGCGAGTGCCGTGGCGTCAGCCTAGCTCACGGCAACCTCAGGCTCCTGGGCTCAAGCGATCCTCCTGCCTCAGTCTCCCAAGTAGCTGGGACTACAGGCACGCGCCACCATGCCCGGCTAATTTTTTCTATATATACATTAGTTGGCCAATTAATTTCTTTCTATTTATAGTAGAGACGAGGTCTCGCTCTTGCTCGGGCTGGTTTCGAACTCCTGACCTCGAGCGATCCGTCCGCCTCGGCCTCCCAGAGTGCTAGGATCACAGGCGTGAGCCACCATGCCCGGCCAGAACCCTCCCTTTAAAAGCTCTGTATTTCTGCCTAGGCCTATGGTCAGGAAAGTTGGGGGTTTGAGATGAGAAGGTCTACCGTACTTCCTCCTTTGCCGGCAAAGTAGACTCCCTCTCTCTTTCCTCCTCCGACTGCTGGTCCTCCTCATTCGGCCTCGTGGACAAGTGACCGACGACCTTTTGGTAACACCAAGACTTATAAGTTATGTTATTGATTTTTGTTTTGCTTTTTATTTTTATTTTTTTCTGGGACAGGATTTCTTTCACTCTGTCATCTCCCAGGCCGCCATGGCCTGATCGTAGCTCACGGCAACCTCCAACTCCAGGGCTCAAGTGATCCTCTCCACCTCAGCCTTCTGAGTAGCTGGGACTGTAGGCAAATGCTGCCACACCCGGAGTCATTATTTTTTCCTTTTTTTTTTGGTACAGATGGGGTCTCACCGTGTTACCCAGGCTCATCTCCGACTCCTGGGCTCGAGCCGTGCTCCCATCTCTGCCTCCCGAGTCGCTGGGATCACAGGCGTGAGCCGCCAGGCCCAGCCAGATTATTTAAAGGCGAGCTGCTTGCTATCCTGATATGAAAACCCCAAATGAGCGAGTTTCAGGCACCAAACAGAGGGAGTCCCCACACTGCATCGTCACGATCATCGAGGACGGCTCACAAAAATGCTGGGATATGGGCACGCAGTGGTGATCAAGGGGATATATTCTAGTGGAATAGCAGACAGATAGAATTTCCCCAAAACACTAAATATCAGAAAGGCACAGCACTAAATGGCGGACAGACTTCCATTCCCTTGCGTCATGGTGGGCAGCTTAGTTTCTTCCTACTCCCACAGTCTGATTAAAGCCCGACCTAGAAAATGTCTACATCTGATCCAAATCTATCAAGACAATGGAAGGGGGGAAACTGAGGGAGGAATACAGGACAAGGAAGGAAGAAGCAAAACAAGGGAGAAGGGGAAAATGGAGGAGGTGGAGGAGGAGGAGGAGGAGGAGGAGGAGGAGGAGGACGGGGAGAAAACTGCCTCCCCTGCCTCCATGTTACCCA
This sequence comes from Microcebus murinus, assembly GCF_040939455.1. NCBI lineage: Eukaryota > Metazoa > Chordata > Mammalia > Primates > Cheirogaleidae > Microcebus > Microcebus murinus. Next base: position 213,714 of record NW_027438970.1, on the reverse strand, counting down.
ATAATAAATGAAGATTGGCCACTTCCCTCCTCTCCCACCCTCTAACTATGCCTGGAGGTGTATTGTACACCTATGGTCCAAAGAAATGTGCAGCTACTTATAATAATTGAAGAAATGCGGTATAATAGGTTTCTGTGTAGTGGGACGCCTGTCGAGGGCACTTACCGTGAATGGAGCTCGCAGGGTGGGAGGTTGCCCTGGGTGAGCCTGTGAGTTAGTAGTAAGGGGTCAGTGAATGTGAAGGCCTGGGACGTGACCGTACACTACTGTAGGTTTTATAAGCCCTGGACACCTAGGCCACCATAAATTTATCTTCAGAAATTTCTTTCTCCAATGATACGTGAATCTTAGCTTACTGTCAGTGTTTTCACTTCATAGAGTTTTCCATAGTTTTTAACTTTTGGACTCCTTTGTAACACCACGACTTAAAACACAAACACACTGCAATGACTATACACAGATATTTCCTTTCTTTGTGTCCTTATTTATTCTGTAAGCTTTCCCCTACTTTTCAAGTTTTTATTGTTCTGTTCACTTTTCTTTTTATTTATTTTCATTTTTATTTTATTTATTTATTTATTTATTTATTTATTTATTTATTTATTTTTGAGACAGGGTCTCACTTTGTTGCCCAGGCTAGAGTGAGTGCCGTGGCGTCAGCATGGCTCACAGCAACCTCAAACTCCTGGGCTCAAGCAGTCCTCCTGCCTCAGCCTCCCAAGTAGCTGGGACTACAGGCATGCGCCACCATACCCGGCTAATTTTTTCTATATATATTAGTTGGCCAATTAATTTCTTTCTATTTATAGTAGAGACGGGGTCTTGCTCTTGCTCAGGCTGGTTTCGAACTCCTGACCTCGAGCAATCCGCCCGCCTCGGCCTCCCGGAGTGCTAGGATTACAGGCGTGAGCCACCGCGCCCGGCCTCATTTTTATTTTTTTTTGAGACAGAGTCTCACTTTGTTGCCCAGGCTAGAGTGAGTGCCGTGGCGTCAGCCTGGCTCACAGCAACCTCAACCTCCTGGACTCAAGCGATCCTCCTGCCTCAGCCTCCCAAGTAGCTGGGACTACAGGCATGCGCCGCCATGCCCGGCTAATTTTTCTTTCTCTATATATTACTTGGCCAATTAATTTCTTTCTATTTATAGTAGAGACGGGGTCTCGCTCTTGCTCGGGCTGGTTTCGAACTCCTGACCTCGAGCCATCCGTCCGCCTCGGCCTCCCAGAGTGCTAGGATTCCAGGCGTGAGCCACCGCACCCGGCCAGTTCCATTCACCGCTTTTCAAAGAGAGAGAGAGAGAGAGAGAGAGAGAGAGAGAGAGAGAGAGAGAGAGAGAGAGAGAGAGAGAAGAGAAGAGAAGAGAAGAGATAGACACACATGAATATGTTTCCTAAGTCAACTAAGGAAGGGGGCCAAGTCAAGGTTCTCAGGGAGCCACCAATCATGAACTGGTCAGGCTCAGAATCAGTATTGCAGAGTGGCTGTGGACCCTGGGGACCTGGACGGACTACCTGGATGACACTCCCTTTTTGGTAACTTGGCAATTCATAAATACTCTTGTGGCCTGGCGCAGTAGCTCACGCCTGTAATCCTAGCACTCTGGGAGGCCGAGGTAGACGGATCGCTCGAGGTCAGGAGTTTGAAACCAGCCCGAGCAAGAGCGAGACCTCATCTCTACTATAAATAGAAAGAAATTAATTGGCCGACTAAAAGATATATAGTAAAAATTAGCTGGACATGGTGGTGCATGCCTGTCATCAATCCCAGCTACTAGGGAGGCTGAGGAAGAAGAATTGCTTGAGATCAGGAGTTTGAGGTTGCTGTGAGCTAGACTGACGCCACGGCACTCTAGCTGGGGCAACAGAGTGAGACTCTGTCTCAGAAATCAATCATTCAATCAATCAATCAATCAATCCCCTTGTGCCTCAGCCTCTTCATCTGGAAATGGAAAAAAAAAAATAACACCACAGGGATATTGTGCAGAGTGAAAAAGCAAATGCAGGCAAAGCACACGTGTGGCAAACCTGAAGCCTTCAGTCGTGGTTACAGTAATTGTTATGGGATCATCTTCCTATGTTCTTTTAAAGATTGCTAGAACCTTCCAGAAGATGAGAATAGGCTCCTCCTGAGCAAGTCTCGGCTATAAAGTCTCAGGCACGTTGAGCATGTGGCACTGAAGGCGGTATAATAAACCTGATCCCATCCTGGAATATTATGTTCCTGTAGGACCCAAAATCATAGAAGGTATGAGAAATCCTACCTTGTATCAGTTTCACAAAAACCCCTATGATTGGGTACTCACACGTGCGCATGCGCGGGCGGACACACACACACACACACACACACACACACAGCCCAAACTTTTTTTATTTTATTTATTTTATTTTATTTTATTTTATTTTTTTTTTTTTTTGAGACAGAGTCTCGCTTTGTTGCCCAGGCGTCAGCCTGCCTGGCTCACAGCAACCTCAATCTCCGGGGCTCAGCGATCCTACTGCCTCAGCCTCCCGAGTAGCTGGGACTACAGGCATGCGCCACCATGCCCGGCTAATTTTTTGTATATATATTTTTAGTTGGTCAATTAATTTATTTCTATTTTTGGTAGAGACGGGGTCTCGCTCAGGCTGGTTTCGAACTCCTGACCTTGAGCAATCCGCCCGCCTCGGCCTCCCAAAGTGCTAGGATTACAGGCGTGAGCCACCACGCCCGGCTTTATTTTTATTTTTTGAGACAGTCTGGCTCTGTTGCCTTGGCTAGAGTGCCGTGGCGTCAGCCTACCTCACAGCAACCTCTAACTCCTGGGCTCCAGTGACCCTCCTGCCTCAGCCTCCTGACTAGCTGGGACTACAGGCATCTGCCACCATGCCCAGCTAATTATATATATATATATATATTTTTTTTTTTTTTTCCTTAGTTGTCCAGATACTTTCTTTCTATTTTTAGTAGAGACAGGGTCTCACTCTTGCTCAGGCTGGTGTTGAACTCCTGATCTTGAGGGGCCCTCACACCTCAGGCTCCCAGAGTGCTAGGATTACAGGCCTGAACCACCGCCCCGGACCAGCCAAAACGTTGTTTTGAGCCTCACACAACACACTAACCAAGGAACCCACCGCCATGATGCTTCTTAGGGATCTATTTGGGCCCGGGTTACTTGTGACTCTCACTCAGCCTGCCTCCTTGTGTGTCCGAGGAGAACGGTGTTTGTCACAATGATCTTCACCCTACCGGATGCTTCTGGTAAAATTGACAGGAAATCTTAAGTGTGAGAGCACCGGCTAGACAGAAAATACATATTCCCGCTCCATTGTTCTTCCTCCTGCTTTCTATCTGAATCTCTGAGCTTGCTTTCATTCACTTCAGATTTGCCAGGGTCTCCGGTTACCTCCTCTCCCACCTGTGTCGCACTGGGTCTGATGGGAAGGAAAAAAGGAAAAAAACATATGGAAAGAAAGCGGAACAACATCGGTTTCTGAAGACGCCGATCAAACATTGCCCACGAGCCGGCATTCCCTGTGCCAGTAAAGCGGAGAGGGCCGGCCGTCCTGAGGATGTGAGGGGCCCGGACAACATTGGACGGTCACCCCTAAAGTGTACAAAGCACACAGACGATGGCACGTGTGATTTCACTAAAGAGAACAATCAGTGACCTCTTTGCCCAGTTTGGCCTTAGCATACGAAAGGGAGGCAGAGGTGGAACAGGATGCTCGATTTTTTTACTCTGGAAACAGATGCTGGGCACTGAACTGACAACACCGGAATTTCTTACCCTCTTGGATATTCACACAGGCTCAGGGGAGGCCAAAATATAAAAACACAAAAAGGGATACTGAGCCTATAAGGTATGCCTAACACTCGGATTTTACGTTCTCTTGCCTTTTCACACCTGAGTAACACGCAATAGCAAAGGATGGACACAGGCTTCCAAAAGGTTTGTCTGGGGCCCCTTTCCTTTCTTAACCTTAGGAGACCTTAATTATTTGTGCCCTGAATCTGATGTTCACATTATCCTCGTGGCCAAAGCGTTTGCGTGGCACGTGATAGGGAAAGAAGAGCACACCACCCGAATAGATGAGAAGGAATGGCAGTACTGCTGAAATTCCGAGGAGCACCTATTGGAATCCCAATTAGTCCCTAGGATGAGTTCAAAGAACAGATCTAAATTTCTGACGCTATGACCCCAAAAGACATTAGATGGGAAAAAAAAAAAAAATGAAAAACAAAAACAAGAACTCCATCATCCTAGCACTTTGGGAAGCCTGGGTGAGAGGATCGCTGGAGGCCAGGAGTTTGAGGTGGCAGTGAGCTATGATGATGCCACTGCCCTTTAGCCTGGGAACCAGAGTGAGAGCCTGCCAAAAGAAGAGAAAAGAAAAGAAAAAGGGGGGGGGCAGAGAGAGAGATCAATCTATCCATTGCATTTCCTACCCTTTAGGTGACTGGGCCTCAGCAGGGCGATGTGAATTGACAAAGTTCGCGTTGCTAACAAATAAAACGGTGGGGTTCAAACTCTCAGTTTTCCCAATGAAGCATATCCCCCTACCCACCATACTGTGCCACCTCTGAGAGTATATACCCCACAGAGGAGAGCCGTGGAGGCCGTGCTTGGATAGACAGAGCCAACGGGTGGAGATCCTGGAGTCTGTGCTTTGCAGTCAGTCAGTGTAGAGGCACATGGAGCCATTCAAACTGCTTGTGAGGAAAAATACCACGTCCTAGGGAAACAGAGACATCTGCTATGGCCAGGTAAAATTTAGGAAAAGAGGCCGGGCGCGGTGGCTCACGCCTGTAATCCTAGCTCTCTGGGAGGCCGAGGCGGGCGGATTGCTCGAGGTCAGGAGTTCGAAACCAGCCTGAGCAAGAGCGAGACCCCGTCTCTATTATAAATACAAATAAATTAATTGGCCAACTAATATATATAGAAAAAATTAGCCGGGCATGGTGGCGCATGCCTGTAGTCCCAGCTACTTGGGGAGGCTGAGGCAGGAGGATCGCTTGAGCCCAGGAGTTTGAGGTTGCTGTGAGCTAGGCTGACGCCACGGCACTCACTCTAGCCTGGGCAACAAAGTGAGACTCTGTCTCAAAAAAAAGAAAAGGAAAAAAAAAATTTAGGAAAAGAAATAAAACGTCTCCTCCTCTGGCAGTGCTTTCTGGTCAGATACCGACCCCTTCGATTCACAGATTCAGATACATCCTTTAATGTAAGCGTGGTCGACAAGTCACTCTTTGCAACTTTCCCAAGTTCCTGGGATATACCCTACTTAGGAAGATGATCGCTTCTGAGAAGGCACCAGCCCTACAGAACTACACAAACATGACAGGAACCCACTCCTCTCCGTTGTGGAAGACAAGATCAGCTTTTATGAAACCCACTAACCCCACACAAGAAGTAAAATAGGACCATACTGATAGATGCAATTTTAATCTTAGAGCAGCATGCGTGGTACTCCTTGTCGTCTTAGATACTGTCAACAGAAAGCATTCGGTGGATAAACAATCTTCAGCAGCTTTTCTGCGGAGATGAACCAACGTGTGTGTGTGTGTGTGTGTGTGTGTGTGTGTGTGTGTGTGTGAGGAGATGATAAATAATGAGGATTGAGGACCAGATAAATGACCAAAAAACCCACTTCGTGGTTCCTCAATACAATCATTCATTTAAAAGGCATACTCGTACACCTAGGTGGAAAGTGCAAGCAGCTCAAAAAATAATAATAATAATAATAATTGCTGTGAGCCCCGGTTATGATATGGCAATAAGCGCTAGCCCTCGGAAGGTGTAAACCATATTCACTGTGGCTTACACCAATTTGGGATGTACAAAGATAAGCTTGAGCACCACCACCATCCAAAAATATGAACACCTAGCTAGCGATCCGGATCAGATGTAATAGAAAACAAAAAGCTCCCGCAGACACAAGAATGTGAGAACCCCAAAACACTGCAAAATAATTGAAAGACTTTTATTGTGAGCCCAATGTCCGAGACCATGGCCCAGAGAGCTACACCCAAGAAGCCCTGCGCAAGTGGTCCCATTGTGGTGGGGCGGGTCACAGTTTAGGGAGACAGGAATGACATGGGAAATCACAGATCGATGTATGGAAGGGACATATTAGTCTGACCTGAAAAGGCAGGACATCTGGAAGTGGGGGGAGGGGGAGGCCAGGGTGCCCGGTGTACAGGTTTACAGCTGGGTTGAAAGATTCTTTGATTTGCAATTGATGAAAGAAATGAACTTCTGCCTAAAGGCTTGGAATGTTTTCAGTTAAGATAAGGATGTTTGCTAATCACAGGCCAGCTACCGGACATTTACCCAAAACTCCAGTGCTCTGTAGTGAAGCAAACGGTTAAGCTTTGTCTTGCCTGGCCTTAGGCCCCTCAGCCATTCGCTATCTCATTGTTACAAAAAATGACTCCATCTGGGAGGGGCGTCTGACTTCCCCTGTCCTTGTGGCCCACAGCTCAGGTTTAAAGGTTTTCTGGGGTTCCCTGGGCCAATTAGGGGATGGGGGTCCATTCAGTCCGCTGGTGGTGGGGGCCGGGGAGCGGCTTAAGATTTTATTTGAGTTCGTAGACTCCAGAAATGGTGTTTCCCCAGGAAAGAAATAACGGAGTTCGTGACAAGCTCTTTTCATTCAGTTGGTCTGGGCCCCGAAGTCGTCTTCCCATCGCCACCCCTCCCCTCCCTTGCCCTCCCCTGGGGCCAGAGCCAGGGCGGAAAGGCCCGAGAGGAGAGGCGCGCGGGGGAGGTGCCACTCAGGCTCCTCCGGGCCCCACGGTAACCCTGCCGCTGCGACCGACCGCTTCGCCCGAGGAGGAGGCGGTGCCCAGGAAGTCGCGCTTCTGCCCCTGGGGTTTGCTGGCAGGCCGGGGGCAGGGTAGGAGCTCCGGGCCGAGAGGAAACCCCTAGCCTGGCCGCCCAGGTGGACCCGCCCCGGTGGAGCCCTTCCCCCACCCCTCCTCTCCCCACCTCCTTCCTCCCTTCACCCGCACGCGGCCCCGCCCCCGCACCGCGCTGACTGCGCGTGGGCGCTCGCCCTCAGCCAGCCGCCCGGGGCTTCTCTCGGCAGAGCCGCTCCGCTTTCAGCTGCGCCCCCGCCCTGCCCCGGGGGCTGCCTGCCCCTTTCAAGCCTGGGCCAGGGCCGGGGCACAGCGCATGGGGGAGGGGAGGGAGTGTGGGTCGGCCCCTTGAGACGTGTGTGTGTGTGTGTGTGTGTGTGTGTGTGTGTGTGTGTGTGCGCGCGCGCGCGTGTGGTGTGGTGGGGGCTAAATAGGTCAGTCGGTCTCCTATCTCAGGAAAACCCCCAAGCCCTTGTAGAACTGCCACCGCCCGCCGCTACCCGTGGGGGCTGGGACCTCACTTTGTGTCCTCCTCCTGGCCCAGTCCAAGGGTGCTGGGCTGCTAAACAGATCCCCCCCGCCCCCCCCCCCTCGTGGGAGAAAGGCAGAAAGGGCCCAGGCCTGACTGGCACTGGGTTGGACCCAACTACCCTAGGGTATGGACTTGTTAAAAATTTGTGATTGGATTTTGGATTAGAAGTTCATTTAGGTAATTTCACTAATGAATGTGCAGTAAAGAGTTTCATAATATATCTGTGAGGGTAGCAACCGAAAGAGAATCTGAAAGCCGACGAAATAGGAGAGGAAAGGTATATGAAGCTTCCTCACCACCTGAAGCCAACATTACAATCCAAGTCTTTCCAGAAATGGCAAAAACAGACAGACAGACAGACAAACAAACCAATGATAATGATAGTACTCTGCATAAGAGTCTGCTCATTATAGAAAGTACCCAGAGAAGGTTCACCTGCGTGTGATGAGTGGCATTCAGAAAAATGAGGCCTGTCGTGCAGGTCTGGGTGTGACTCCATATCCCCAGACATCCAGTGCCACCGGCAACATCTCTACATCTAACCCATATAACCTCAGAAGCAACAGGACACATTCTGGTCCCATACTCCCCTCGATGACATGACATTATTCTTGAATCCTCTCCTGTCTCAGACTCTCAAAGTTTCCTCCAGTGTGTTCACACAGATCAGACCTTTGGTCTGAGACCTCAGAGTTTCTATTCTTGGCCAGGCCACACGCTTGTACTTTGAGTGATCATTTAACTGACCCCTGTGGACCAGGGACAGCACTCATGCTTCCAAGGCAAAAGCCCAGAGGAAAAGCCACATATGACCCCCCTCCCCCTTTACATCTAGATAACCAAGACCAGGATTGTCTTAGCGCCAATGACTACTTGGAGACCAAAGGACGTTCACGAGGGACTGAGGAGGTGAGGAGGCGTGCCATCTGAACCTCAGAGAGAGAGAGAAAGAGAGAGAGAGAGAGAGAGAGAGAGAGAGAGAGGCTCAAGGCAGTGACCACAACCAGAGTCCTCACAGATATTTATTGAAGTATGATAATAGGGGAGGAGACAGGAATGAAGAAATAGGAGGAAGTTACTGAGAGGTTAATAATGCAAAGAAGGAACATAGGAGGTACAAGGTGTAGTTTCCTTCTGCTAGGAGACTTTTGCTGCTAATTGCGACCACATCTGTTGCTGTTTTCAGCAGGTGCTGTATGCAGTGCTGACATCCAAGATGCCCTGACGGCTTTTGCCTCAAGGGGTCTGACCCATAGTTTCCTACATAGAATCGACTTAAAACCATTCATGGTTATCATTGTATCTGACTGCACTCCCTATGAGTCGATATCCTTACTGGAGAAGGCAACAGTAAGAGGCACTGCACCTGGCCCCTTTGTCTTAATTTTTAATTATTAGGGTGCCTAATATTTGTATAGTTTTCAGGTGAGTGACAGGGTCTGTCTCCCTCTATCGAACAGGGTACACTGCATCCTTGGTCACTGCAACCTCAAACACCTGGGCTCCATCGATCCTCCTGCCTCAGCCTCACGAGTCGCTGGGACTACAGGCGTGTGCCACCATACTTGCTTCATGCTGCTTCTTCTCTCTCTCTCTCTCTCTGTCTCTCATTATTTTATTTGATTTTATTTTAGGCTGGTCAAGTGGAGCAGTGGGAGTGGAGAAGGAACCAAGGGATCTGTAACTGGTTCTCATCAATTAGTTGTAAACACCACTGCACTCAGAGCAATCTTTCTTCTTTCTTTCTTTCTTTTCTTTCTTTCTTTCTTTCTTTCTTTCTTTCTTTCTTTCTTTCTTTCTTTCTTTCTTTCTTTCTTTCTTTCTTTCTTTCTTTGTCTCAAAATATTGATCAGGAACTTCTCCAGCTCCTGAACTTGGGTGATCCCTGTGCATCGGTCTCCCAATGTGCTAGGACACAGGAGTGAAGCACCGCACCCGGCCTCATAGTGTTCTAGGATAACCCTCATAATCTTTATAGGGTACACGTGATGTTTTGTGATACAGGCATATAATGTGAATTAATCGACTCAGGGTAATAGGGGGAATCCATCACCTCAGGCAGCTAACATTTCTTTGTGTCGGGAACATTCTGATTCCAGTCTTTGGAGTTGTTTCACATTATACCCTACCTGACTGATGGTTCATTCGAGTCACTTTTTTTTTTTTTTTTTTTTTTGAGACAGAGTCTCCCTTTGTTGCCCAGGCTAGAGTGAGTGCCGTGGCGTCAGCCTGGCTCACAGCAACCTCAATCTCCGGGGCTCAGTGATCCTACTGCCTCAGCCTCCCGAGTAGCTGGGACTACAGGCATGTGCCACCATGCCCGGCTAATTTTTTGTATATATATTTTTAGTTGGTCAATTAATTTATTTCTATTTTTGGTAGAGACGGGGTCTCGCTCAGGCCGGTTTCGAACTCCTGACCTTGAGCAATCCGCCCGCCTCGGCCTCCCAAAGTGCTAGGATTACAGGCGTGAGCCACCACGCCCGGCCCGAGTCACTTTTTTTGATTTCTGTTTTGTTTTGTTTTTGAGTCAGAGTCTCAATCTGTTGCCTGGACTAGAGTGCTGTGGCATCAACCTAGCTTCCCAAAAGGTTCTTGTGTTTTTGCATGTTTCTGTCTGATGACGTGAAAGAAGGAATGGAGACAGAAATCAGTGATGGTTCTATGACATTGGGGAGCGTATTGAACAACGCAGACGGTGCACTTAAAAATTGTTAAGGCGGTCGGTTTTATGAAATATCTGTTTTCATTGCAGCTTAAAAACCATTGACGATGCCACAAATAAACACACCGGTATATAAAGATCCATGAGCTAAAATGTTCCTCGGGGCCATAGGTGTTGTGGCAAAATAACTGGCCATGAACTCCAAATGTCCAACCGGTGGTTAATGGCTAACTAGATGATGGGCCAGCTAGACTATGAGAGAGAGAGAGAGAGAGAGAGAGAGAGAGAGAGAGAGAGAGAGACAGAGGGAGGGAGGGAGGGAGGGGGAGAGAGAGAGAGAGAGAGAGAGAGAGAGAGAGAACACATGTGCCCCAGGCACTGGCTATTCTCCTCCACCCCCACCCTTCTTAACCTTAGGAGACCTTAATTATTTGTGCCCTGATTCTGATGTTCAAATTATCCTTGTGGCCAAAGCGTTTGCATGGCATGTGATAAGGAAAGAAGAGTACACCACCCGAATAGATGAGAAGGAATGGCAGTACTGTTGAAATTCCGAGTAGCACCTATGTTTACACGCCGAGAATCCCAATTAGCCCCTAGGATGAGTTCAAAGAACAGATCTAAATTTCTGACGCTATGACCCCAAAAGACATTAGATGAAAAAAAAAAAAAAATGAAAAACAAAAACAAGAACTCCATCATCCTAGCACTTTGGGAAGCCTGGGTGAGAGGATCGCTGGAGGCCAGGAGTTTGAGGTGGCAGTGAGCTATGATGATGCCACTGCCCTTTAGCCTGGGAACCAGAGTGAGAGCCTGCCAAAAGAAGAGAAAAGAAAAGAAAAAGAGAGGAGAGAGAGAGAGAGAGAGAGAGAGAGAGAGAGAGAGAGAGAGATCCATTGCATTTCCTACCCTTTAGGTGACTGGGCCTCAGCAGGGCGATGTGAATTGACAAAGTTCGCGTTGCTAACAAATAAAACGGTGGGTTTCAAACTCTCAGTTTTCCCAATAAAGCATATCCCCCTACCCACCATACTGTGCCACCTCTGAGAGTATATACCCCACAGAGGAGAGCCGTGGAGGCCGTGCTTGGATAGACAGAGCCAACGGGTGGAGATCCTGGAGTCTGTGCTTTGCAGTCAGTCAGTGTAGAGGCACATGGAGCCAAACTGCTTGTGAGGAAAAATACCACATCCTAGGGAAACAGAGACATCTGCTATGGCCAGGTAAAATTTAGGAAAAGAAATAAAACGTCTCCTCCTCTGGCAGTGCTTTCTGGTCAGATACTGACCCCTTTGAGTCACAGATTCAGATACATCCTTTAATGTAAGGGTGGTCGACAAGTCACTCTTTGCAAGTTTCCCAAGTTCCTGGGATATACCCTACTTAGGAAGATGATCGCTTCTGGGAAAGGACCAGCCCTACAGAACTACACAAACACGACAGAAACCCACTCCTCTCCGTTGTGGAAGTCAAGATCAGCTTTTATGAAACCCACTAACCCCACACAAGAAGTAAAATAGGACCATACTGATAGATGCAATTTTAATCTTAGAGCAGAATGCGTGGTACTCCTTGTCGTCTTAGATACTGTCAACAGAAAGCATTCGGTGGATAAACAATCTCTAGCAGCTTTTCTGCAGAGATGAACCAACCTGTGTGTGTGTGGGGGGGGGGAGATGATAAAAAATGAGGATTGAGGACCAGATAATTGACTGAAAAAAAAATACTTCCTGTTTCCTCAATACAAGCATTCATTTCAAGGGTATACCTGTATACCTAGGTGGAAAATGGAAGCAAGCTTTACAAAAAAAAAAAAAAAAAATCGCTGTGAGCCCCGTCAGAGGGTCCCTTCTTGTCTGGCTGACACTGGCAGCGGTAGTTAGGTGTCACCTAGTTGCCACTTTGATCAGACATGGGGATGGGTAAAGTCAGGTGATGTTGGGAGCTTAAGAGTGGACCCCACCCCCACCCCAGGTGTGGAGGTCAGCTTTGGAATCTGCTGCGGTGTAGAACACGGTTCTTCCTGGGCCCGCCAGCCCCGAGGCGGCTCTAGCCTCCAGCGGGTCTCCGTCCACCCCACCCACCCTGTTGTCCGCGGGAGGTGCCCCTCCTCCTGCTCCCTCCCTGCCTCCCCTCCCCCACTGTAGGCCTCTGCCCCGGTTTTTTTTTTTTTTTTTTTTCTTTTCCTTGTTTCTGTTTTATCTTGGTTTGTTTTTTTTTTGGTTTGTTTTTTTTTTAGGTTTATGGAATATCGTTTAAAAATTTAAATCACAGCCGGGTGCGGTGGTTCACGCCTGTAATCCTAGCTCTCTGGGAGGCCGAGGCGGGCGGATTGCTCGAGGTCGGGAGTTCGAAACCAGCCTGAGCAAGAGCGAGACCCCGTCTCTATTATAAATACAAATAAATTAATTGGCCAACTAATATATATAGAAAAAATTAGCCGGGCATGGTGGCGCATGCCTGTAGTCCCAGCTACTTGGGGAGGCTGAGGCAGGAGGATCGCTTGAGCCCAGGAGTTTGAGGTTGCTGTGAGCGAGGCTGACGCCATGGCACTCACTCTAGCCTGGACAACAAAGCGAGACTCTGTCTCAAAAAAAAAAAAAAATTTAAATCACAGAATGAATTCTAGAACAACTTGTGGCCTTTTATCATAGGCCGAGAACAATGTATTTACTCTTCCTGTGAATTTTCCTGTCCTGGAAGAAATGCAAAGTTGATCGTGACGGTTCCAAACCATCTTCCAGTTTCCCTGAGTCAGAAACACGGTGAACGCGGTGTATTCGACCGTGTCTCTGTGTGCGTGCACGTGGGTGTCTGTACTTATTCCTTTTCGGCAAAGAGCTCTTTGGTCTTATAGAGTCGGCCTTCCTTGGTCATGGACTGAGGCTGAACGGACTTAGCGATCGGATTTAAGGGACTTGACTACAGTAACCCGGGTCGGGGAAATTTTATTGATTCGAAAGTATACATTTCTAAATGAATAGAGTGAGTGACACATTCCCGCGGGGCCTCTGTCAGTGGATAGGTGTCCGGGACGGTCCTCCTGCAGCTTGTTGTGGTAGCTCAACATTGACTAGAGGAAAATCATTCATTTCCCTAATGATCGTAGATGAGTCTGCTGAATTTTTTATGATGTCGTGGAAACATATAAAACACCCTTCGTACTTAACATAGCCGACCGCAAAGTTTCTCCCAGGCACACACTATTTAACATCATGAGTTTCCCAGTGTAATAGAGGGAATGTTCTAGGGAGAGGAAAAAAATAAAATAAAGGACAGAAAGATTTTGTGTCCTTTTAAAACTTCCCCCCCACCCCCTGATTTTGGAAACTTGTAGTCTGGCCTCTATCCCCAAGAGGAGTTAAATCTTTTCTTAAAACTCCTGAGCGGTCCCCAGCCCCACAGGCCTTGTTTTTGGCCGAGCTGAGACCAGTGAAATGATTAACCACAATAATGGCTAAAGCGGACTGGATTTTATGATTCTTGGGTTTTCTGATTCTAAGATAGGAAGGCTTTCTCATCTATCATCTCTGCCCCCCTTCTTTGTCTCTCTTCTTCCTGCTGCCCTTTCTTTATTCTTCCTACCCTCCTTCTTTCTTTCTCATTCTCTCCTTTCTCTCTCTTTTCTGCTTTCCTTCCTTCCTTCCTTCCTTCCTTCCTTCCTTCCTTCCTTCCTTCCTTCCTTCCTTCCTTCTTTCTCTCTGTGTCATTCTCTGCTTTCTCTCTCTGTCTCTCCTTTCTTCTTTCCATCTCTCCTTAGTTTTCCTTCTTTCTCTCTTTTCACTTCCTTCCTTTTCCTTTTTTTCTTTCTCTCCTTCCTTCTCCTCATTCTGTTTCTCTCTTCCTGTCTTCTCTTTCCTCCTGTCTTTCTTATCTCTTTTCTGTGTCTCTTTTTTCTGTCTTTTCTTTTTTTTTTTTTTTTTGAGACAGAGTCTCACTTTGTTGCCCAGGCTAGAGTGAGTGCCGTGGCGTCAGCCTAGCTCACAGCAACCTCAAACTCCTGGGCTCGAGTGATCCTTCTGCCTCAGCCTCCCGGGTAGCTGGGACTACAGGCATGCGCCACCATGCCCGGCTAATTTTTTTATATATATATCAGTTGGCCAATTAATTTCTTTCTATTTATAGTAGAGACGGGGTCTCGCTCTTGCTCAGGCTGGTTTTGAACTCCTGACCTTGAGCAATCCGCCCGCCTCGGCCTCCCAAGAGCTAGGATTACAGGCGTGAGCCACAGCGCCCGGCCTTGTCTTTTCTTATTTACTGTTATCTTCTTTCTGACTTTCCCTCTCTATCTCTTTTCTCTCTCTCTCTCTCTCTCTCTCTCTCTCTCTCTCTCTCTCTCTCTCTCTCTCTCTCTCTCTCTGCTGTGTTGTGGCCAATGCAGAGATGGGTTTGGTGGACGATTTCTGTGCTTGGGTCGACCCATCCTTTCTTTGACCCGAGTACTACCCAGGCAGGAGCCTGCTTAGCTTCCCAGATCAGATGACATTGGGCGCGTTTGGGGTGGTGTGGCCGTAGAGTGACCCGTCGTTTCTCGATACCTTTTATTATTATTTTTTGCTTTTTTTTTAATTTTAATTTTAATTTTTATTTTTCTGGGGGCCCCCTCTCTGGGGCCCCAAGAGAGGGGGGCCCCAGAAGTCGCCCCTATTATTATTTTTTGTACTTCACTGCTCTGGCTAGAACTTCCAGAAGAATAATGTGGACTAGAAGTGGATAGAGCGGCCCTGACATCCGATCTTTCAAAATCGAGTGTGATGTTAGCGGTGGGCTTTCGACGTATGGCCTTTATCGTGTTGAGGAAGTTTCCTCGTGTTCCTAGTTAACTGAGTGTTTATATCACGAAGGGATGCTGAATTGTGCTCGATGTTTTTTCTGCCTGTATTGATATGATCGTGCTGTTTTCTTCCTTTATGTTATCATCCCGGTGTATTATTTTGACTGATTTTCTTTCTTTTTTTTTTTTTGTGAGACAGAGTCTCGCTTTGTTGCCCAGGCTAGAGTGAGTGCCGTGGCGTCAGCCTAGCTCACAGCAACCTCAAACTCCTGGGCTCAAGCGATCCTCCTGCCTCAGCCTCCCAAGTAGCTGGGACTACAGGCATTCGCCACCATGCCCGGCTAATTTTTTGTATATATATTAGTTGGCCAATTAATTTCTTTCTATTTATAGTAGAGACGGGGTCTCGCTCTTGCTCAGGCTGGTTTTGAACTCCTGACCTCGAGCAATCCGCCCGCCTCGGCCTCCCAGAGAGCTAGGATTACAGGCGTGAGCCACCGCGCCCGGCTTTGACTGATTTTCTTATGTCGAGCCGAGTTTCCCTTGTGGGATATCGCGTCCGTGGGGAGTAGGGGGACCGCGTGTGATGCCTTCCGGGGCCCTTCCGGACTCTGAAACGATGGTCTCCCGAGGGGTTGCCCCGTGGTTTTCGAGGACACGTCTGGTGGCCGGCGCCGGTCGTGTTCGGGCTCCCTCTGGCGGCCGCTTTTATACGAGGCTCCCGTCCTCCGAAGCTCCGGCGCGGCGGGCAAAGGAGGAGAAGGTCGGCGACGTGGCCGGGGCTGAGTTCCGGGAGGCGGGCAGCCTTCCCGGGTCCTTGCGGTTCGCGCCTGTGCGCCGGCCGGGAGGTCTGTGAGCCGGAGCTTGGGCCGGCAGGTCTATGAGGGGAGGTGGCTGGTGTTGCGTTTCCCGGCTCGGCCGCCCGGGCGGGTCGCGGGGCTGCCCGGGCGGGTCGACCAGCACGCCGCCGCGTCTTTGTCGACCCGACCCACCCCGAGGGGACCGTGGGGGCGGACGGGAGAGGGGTTTGTCCGGCGACCGGCCGGCCGCCGTCCCGTGCGCGTCCCTCTGCCTCGGCCTCGCTCTCCCTACCCGCTTTCCCGGGGCCGGCACGGGAGACGGGGACGGCCCCGTGAGGGGCACGCGTGGCTGGGGTCCTTGCCGTTGAGCCCCGGTACGTGGTTTCCTCCGATCGTGCTGTTTTCTTCCTTTATGTTATCATCCCGGTGTATTATTTTGACTGATTTTATGTCGAGCCGCGTTTCCCTTGTGGGGACCGGCCGCCGGGTGGTGTGGGTGGCCGGCGAGGGCGACCCCGGCCGGGCCGCGGCCGCTCGTGGGCCCCGGTCGCCCGGTCCGGATGTCTCCTTCCCGGGTCCCCCTGCCGGGGGTGGCCGGCGAGGGCGACCCCGGCCGGGCCTCGGCCGCTCGTGAGGCCCGGCCGTCCCGTCCCGATGTCTTCTCGAGTCCCCCGCGTTGGGGCCGGAGATCGGCCCCCGGGCGGCCGGCGAGGGCGTCCCCGGACGGCGCCCGACCCTCTGCGCCACGGGGGCCCTCGGGGTCGACCAGATGTCCGTAAGTGCCCCGTGTCTGTCGGCACTGGGGACGTGTTGGGGACGGGTGGCCGCGTCTGGGTTCGTGGGGTCGGGCGTGGTCGAGCGGCTCTTCCCCGGCCCCCACGCGGTGTTTTCCATCGCCTCGGATCGTCATCTTCGGCCTGCAGGTTAGTGCTGACACGCTGTCCTTTGGCGACTAGCGTCGAGGGAGTCGGGCCTCCAACGCGGCGAAAGGGCTCTGGGTTGCCGGGGATTTGGCGGCACCGCCCGGCCCTGTTCCCCTCGAGCCGGGACCCGCCTGGGCCCGCGCGCCGGCTCTGGGGCGTTGGAGTGTCCCGACGGCGGTGTGCCGCCTCCGGTCCGTCTCCGGACTCTCGAGGGGCACCCGCCCGGGGGCGTTTGCGGCAACCCTCCGCGGAACCGCTGGCTCCGCGCCGCGCGTGTCAGGCGTCCTCGTCCTCGGGTTGTCTGCCGCCCTCCTGGGAGGCGGGGCCGGTGAGGCTGAAGCGGGCCCCTCTGATCGCTGTCCTCGCCGGCCCGGCCGTCCTCCCTGCTGCTCTTTCCCCCCCTCCGTGGGGGGGACCTGATCGATGTGGTGACGTCGCGCTCTCCCGGGCCTTGGACCGCGTGCCAGGCGAGGGACGGACCGCTCTGGTGAGCGGGGACCGCTCTTCTCGTTCTGCTCGCGCGGCGGCTCGCCTCTCCTCCCCCGCCCGCGGGCGTCGGGTGGGAGGGCGGGACCGCAACGGTCGCTCGGCCCGACCTCGCTACCCCGCCCTGTGCCCCCGTGGCCTTGGCGGGGATCGTTGGCTCTGTTGACGCGGCGGGCAGCCCTCGCTCTCTGCCCCTCGTGGCTGTGGCTTTGCGGGCGTCCCTCCCCGTGGCGGGGGGGGGTCTGTCCCGCTCGCCCGGTCGCGCGCCTTTTCGGCGCGTGGTTCCCGGGTCTGTGGCCCTCTGTGGTGCTCCTGGAGCGTACCGGGTCGGTCCCCAAAGGTGCCCGAGACCGAGCGGCGGCTGTCGTCCTCGTTCCCGGCGTCCCTCTCTGGTCGCTGCCGCAGTGTGCCGCGTCGTGTCCCCGAGCAGTCCTGAATCGGGGGGTCGAGGCGGTCGAGCCGACGGGCGTCACCCCGTGCCGCGCGGGCGGGCGGGGTGCCGCTCTGTCAGTCCCCACGGCGTGCGTGGTGGACCCGGAAAGGCGAGAGCGGCGCGGTCCGTGCTCTTCTCTCCCCGCTTTTTTTGGGGGAGGGTCGTCGCACCGGGCCGCGTGGGCGAATCGTGGTCGGGGGGACTGTCCCGGCGCCTCGGTGCCGGCCGGTCCCCCCGGTGGTGGCCCCTGCCGTGGCCTCCCTCGGCGAGCCCCCTCTTCCGTTACTGCGGGGGAGGGATTTTTCGCTCGGAGACGAGGCGGCTGGATGAGGGGGGGCCCCGACCGCGAACGCTCAGAGATTGCCGCGGGTGCTTGTCGTGCCCATACCGCAGACCCCCCCACCCTCCCGGGCGTGCGTGAACGCCTCTGCCGGGGCCCAGTCGGGGACGACCGAGGGACGGGGACGATCCGTCTTCGGCGAGAAAAATCTTCTCTAGCGATCCTGGAGGCGTGCCTCTTTGGGGTACCGGATCCCCCAGCCCGCCGCCTCTCTGCGCGTCGTCAGCCGCCGCCCCCGTGGCGGCCAGTTGTGCGTGGGCAGAGTTCCCTCCTCCCCGCCGGGGGAGGAAGGGGTCCGCCGGCCCCCGCGGTGGGGACCGAGCGCCACTCTTCATTCACGCCTACTGTGGCCCGCGCCTCCCCCCTCTGAGTCGGGGGAGGGTCACGCTGGGCCGGGGCCGGCGTTCCGGTCTCGAGGGCCGCTGTGCCGTGGGTCTCCGAGGGTCGCCCGGAGTGTGCTGGGGGAGCGGGGTGGGTTGCTGGAGCGCCGTCTCCGCGCCCCCTCCTCCCCCTCGCCAGCGAAGTGGTTTCTCCGCCCGCGCCCCCGTCGCCGGGCCGCGGTCGGATGGGCGCCCGTGGTTGGCGCGCGTGGGACCGCTCGCGTGGGGGCCGCCCGGCCTCGGTGTCGGTCCGTCGGGGCGTGGTGCCCCCCCCTCCGGGGTTGGGACCGGACGGGAGACGGATGAAGACGGTCTATTGGGCGCGTTGGCGGCGCTGGGCCTTGAAGGGACGGGGTCGCTCTCGGGATCCCCCGGTGGCGGGGCCGTGGCCCGCTGGTGGGTCGAGGGGTTGACTGGCGGTTAGGGCCGGCTGGCGTCACGGGCACGCCGCGGGACCGCTCCCGTGTGTTGGGGCGGTGGGATCCCGCGGCGTTGTTTTCCCGGTGGCCCGGTCGCGTCCGGGGTCTCCTCTCTCTCCCGCGGGCTT